>NC_045542.1:68424771-68724771 GCF_009769535.1 Thamnophis elegans
ACTTTGGTTTCAGTTATGATTTGGTGCTTTTATTTAAATTAGGTCAGAGTATATTTGCTTCATCTCAGGGCAAGTATTGCAATATGGAAATTTGATCTTTGTGTGCATGGCAAGGGGTCAAAAGATTAAATTTGCAAGAGCTTTTACAAGAATAGGTTGCAAAGCTTTTGGAGTTAGGCTCTTTTCAGTTTTAGGCTTTTGAAACATGAACAAAATCTGACATTTGTTGACTTAGGACAAAATTAAATGGCATTTTTATCACAATTATTGCAACTGTGAGGATAATCCTTCCAAATTTTGCATAGAGGAATTGTGAGTTTTAATTATAGGTTTGTTTGGTTTTGTACGTAAATGACTTTACAGTAAAATATTATTAATTAATCTTCCCCTTACCAATGGTCAATGCCAGTGAATTATAGAGTGGGAAGAAGCAGTGGCTTCCAACTTCTTTAAAAACTATGGTATGCCAAATCCATAGGATTCTTGCACCATGAACCTAGCAATCAGCAGGCAGAATTGCTGATCTAGGAGGAGAAAACAACTCTATTGTAAGCATCTTGGAAAAAAGAAGTGGAGGAATTTTGTTAGATATGTACGAAAACTTATGATATTTTCTTTGAAGGTATCTATTTAAGCAAATACAGGTAGTCCTCAAGTTATGACCACAATTGAGCCCCAAATTTATGTTGCTAAGTGAAACATTTATTAAGTGACTTTGCCCCATTGTACAACTTTTCTTGCCAGAGCTGTTAAGTGAATCATTGCATGTATTAAGTTAGTAACACGGTTGTTAAGTGAATCTGGATTCATCATTAATTTTGCTTGTGAGAACTTCGCAAAAGCAGATCACACGATCCTGGGACAGTGCAGCTGTCCTAAAATATTAACCAGTTGCCAGGATCATATGACCATGGGGATGCTGCAATGGTTGTAAGTGTGAAAAACAGTCATAGGTCACCTTTTGCAGTGCCGTTATAACTTTGTACAGTCACTAAATGAACTGTTGTAAGTCGCGGACTACCTCTATTTTGATCTGCAATGGTTCCTCAATCTCACTAAACTAGTTCTTTGCTGCTGTTTTATGGCTACCTGGATTTTTGTAACTGAGAGCTTGTAGCCCTATGAGTGGAAAATTAATGGGTTAGTTCATTATTGACTTTGATCTTTTTCTCCTTTTATACCCTACGGTACAATTTAAAAAGAGATTAAAGAGTGCTTTCCTGAGAATTGAAACACAGTGCCTAACTTTTGGCAATAAATCTGGTAAAGAATTCCATGCATTCTTTATAATATGTTTGACCCTTCGTTTTCAACCTGGGTCTACGCAGCATCTGTTTCTGCAGGGTCCCAAACGTTTGAATTGTTCTCAAAGCCTCACAACTTATTTTGTCACTACAGAGGGCATCTACTTACTTTGCATTGTTAAGCCACAGATTTTGCCCAAGCCATCTACATCTGGTCAACATTTAGGGTTATCTCAGGCTACCAGAAGATGGCAAGAAAGCTGTGCAGATAACTCTTAACATTTTGCTGCCATCTAGTGATAAGATGTGCTTTGCAGAATTGGCCTGGTAGTTTTAGAGTGGCCTGAATTGATATGTGCCTTTTAATTGAAGGCTCTACCTCTAACTCCAGGGTACACATAGTTTTGTGAGACCAGCACAGTCAGATAAAAACATTACTTAAAAAAACAGGTCTTTACTTAGTTAGTAGTTATACAGTATATGAATATTTTTCTTTACATCTGACCAATTGCCTTATATTTCAAAATTACATAGAAAGAGTATGTGCCCATTATCTTCTAGCATGGGATTGTATTTATGGAAAGAGCCTGAAAAAGAGAGGAACAGTTCCAGTCTCAATCCCAGGATACATTAGAATCCTTCCCCTTCATGGACACATCATCTTCTTTTACTGAAGTTCTTTACTGAAAATGAAGAGTTCATGATAGAAACAAATGAATCAAAGAGAAAAGAAAATCAAAGAAAGAAAAGTGATAAGAACCAGTGTGAGTTGAATGTGACAATCTTTTGGAAGCAAGTTAAAATAAATAAATGAAAAGAGATGGTATATTGAAATTGATTGGTTAGTCACTAACCTGACATTGAAGGATATGCCGTCCATGGAGAAATATAAGTTAAGTTGGCTGAATACAATATACTCCACCCTGCTATCATTTGCTTGCTTGTGGTAGATAGGAGGTTAATTACACACTGATTATCTAGACTCATTGTAATTAATGAAGCAGTTCTCTTAAATGTATGTGGATCAGTCATGGAGGTACTCTTGCACAGTTTTCAATTAACTTTCTAGTCCAGCTGGAAGGAACAAAGGTCCAGTGAAAGGAGATGGGAAAACCAGATTTGGCACCGAGAAATTCATTTACCTTGGGTCCACTGGGCAATGCATCAGCAGACAGTAATTTGACTGTATAATGTATTTTGTGTATCTGTATCTCTTTATATACATTTTACAGGAGATTATGTGGTGATGGCGGTCTATTTTGATTTAAGCAGAAGGATGGGCTATTTCACCATTCAAACCTATATCCCCTGCACGCTCATTGTAGTGCTCTCCTGGGTTTCTTTCTGGATTAATAAGGATGCTGTACCAGCCAGAACATCTTTGGGTAGGTCATTGCTTTTTTATCTTTTTAGTAGTCATAAAACTTTTATAACAATGTGTTAGCTTATACTAATTGCATAGATGCATAGATCCAACGTGACATACATTTAGACTGCTGCTTTAAAGACTTTGCCCTATTAAAATCTAGAGAAGCACAATATAATGCTCTCATTGGAATTCTACAAATTGGTTCCAAGAAGCTCAAAACTTTATTACTTTCAGATCAGCAGAATAGAAATAAAAAAGTTTGTAGCTTTGTTTCTCTCTATCCTCTTCCTAGCCTTGCTTTTTCAAAACAGATGCTTTCATTTATAAGCAATGGGCGGACATTATTTTGACTGGGCCAGTAGAATTTTAAGTCAAAAGCATGGTATGAAATGTTTAATATCCTTAGGTTCCCTCCCCCATTTTATTTCTTAGCTAACTTTTTTGTGATTTAACAAGATTTCCAAATTAGGTTTCCCAACTCTGAAAAGAATCAGTCTTGTGGACTGGGAAGAGCCTGGATCCAATATAATATTCCCCTATTCCACACAAGCGGAATAGGGGAATTTCTTGCATGGCTTGTGTGGAATACTAAACTAATTGGGCTACGCTTACAGAATAGCAATATCTTAATTATAGTAGCTACTTTTTTTCTATCTGTTATAATTTGTGTGTCTCTGTGCATGCCTTTGAGTCAGTTTTTGACTCCTGGCAGCTACCTGGACAAATCCTTGCAGTGTTCTTGGTAAGGTTTTTTTGGGGAAAATAATTTGCCTTTTTCTGCTTCCTAAGGCTGAAAGAGAGTGACTTGTCCCAATGTCACCCAGGTAGTTTTGTACTTAAGATGGGACTAGAACTCATTGTCTTCCAGTTTCTAATCTGATCCCTTTCACCTTTCACTACACCAAACTGGCTCTCCAATGTACATTACTCCAAATTATTTTCAAGAGCATTGTATACAACATTGACAGGCTTAACAATAGTTTAAACTGGGAAAACAGTGAGCATCCTAAATCAAGCCAAGTCCAAAAATTCTAGAAAATCCCTGGAAGCCTGGCATTCAGACAAATCGTCCACCAGAAGCCACATAAACAACATCTACCTACTATTCAAAAATGACAATCAAAAAGCCCAAAAGTAAAAAAAAAGACACGGAAACACCTCATCTCCAGCAATCAGAATCCAGATGAAAAGAGGTTAACACCAGAATTAACACTAGAGCAACAATCAAGAAGTAAACAATACTTCAGTCAAGGAGCTGCCAAACAAGCTAACAGTAAATTATAACCTAATCCAGGAACCCCTAAAATCCCTCCCAATTACGCTGAGAGGGCAAGCCACTAGCATATAAAATGAGTGCAAACCCCACTCCCTTGTAGCACTGATGTTGTTACTTAGTTTGGTAATGAAATCTCTGCAAGAAAATGTCCAAGCTCACAGAGCACCAAGAACCCAACAAGATGATTATAATCAGATTTTACTGCCTCTGTATGCCTTAATTTGCTCATTCAATAAACTATATGATTCACTTTATCTGTGTTTATAGTACATTGTCAACATCTGATACTTGACCAATATAGTAAAACAGAAGATGTGGTATTAGAACCTGATCTCCATCTAAAAAAGTGAAACAACCTTTCTTTCAGAGGTTGTTGTGTGCAATATATATTTACATCTTTGTGAACATATTTTGGAGCAGATATGATTGAGATATTTATATATACCATGCATAGATTTGAAGGAAACATGGCTGTCTGGAAGCTCAATCAATATTTGCTAAGGGAGAACACTATTAATTTTCTCCCTTAGCCATGCTTATGATGATTGTTTAGTTTGCTCTGAAGTATTGAGACCCCACTTGGTCATCTTTCCCGCAAAAAAAAGTATGGATATATCATGGTTTATGTATGACGTTGTCATAACTTTAGACAGCTGGAGTACTGAATCATCAATTAATATTATGACTCTCACAAATCTTAGATACTAAGGGCTTCCCCATTAAAGAGTGGAATTGAATGGTTCACATTAGCACTACTCACGGAGAAAAAAAAATGTGATAGGATCATGGAATTTTGCTGGCTAATCATACACTTTTATTTCTACTGCTTATGTTTGGAAACAGTATGACTATGTTGGTATAGGTGTGTGTGATCTTCCATATGAAGCAGAATCTTGGATCAATCAGTAGATTGGGACTGCACTCTTTTTAAGTGGTGCAAAACCCATGGTTTCTGTACATTGTAGCTGGGCATATGTCATTAAGGAGGTGGAAGTCAGCTTAGTATGAATTGATGTATTCTTTACCTATGTTTTAAGAAGGCTCATCTGAATACCTCTATTTTAGTTAAAATATACTTACAAAGGCAATATTCTCTTTGTAAATGTCATGTGTTAGAACAAAAAGTCAGACAGAGATTCTTCATTCAGCCAAGTGGACCTGGTACTTTATCTAGCCATAACAAGGATTCTAACTATGTTTACTTGAATGCAGAATGAACATCTTTGTTCCAGCTTTAAAAATAATAATTTCAGAAGATTGTGGATAAAGTTCATGAAGATCATGAGTGAAACAATATGATAGACAATACAAGAAGGTTTACCTTCTCACCTTCCTTGTGTATTTGAGCTACTGAAGGAAAACCTCTGAAAGGGATTAGTAATTCATGATTTACTGTCAGAGAATATTCTATCTTTGAAACCTTTCCTTGATTCAGAATGTATCTAAGCCTTGCCATAGTTGGACATATAGTCCAGAAATACAATTTGTTTCTGAGATACAAAGAACAGAAAGCAGTACTTAAAAACACAAGGAGAGAAGTACAATTTGTTTCTGAGATACAAAGAACAGAAAGCAGTGCTTAAAAACACAAGGAGAGAAATGTGGCTTGAAATTTGAAATCAGTTGACTCTACTGAAACTGTACTGTCCAATGTTCTGAAACTCCACCATGTCTTTTAGCTATTCCTTTTGTAAAGTGGATGTCAAATATTAATAGATGTTTACGATAGAATGAGTTTTAGTTTTCACCAAAAGCACTGATGTAATTCAAAATGCATATATTACTCATTCCCAAGTCTGAACCAATTATTCTTTTTTTTTTTTAACCAAAAATTGTGGATGTTTATGTTAGAGAAAAAGGAACTATGATTGCCATAGGGCAGCGATGGCTTACCTTTTTCTGGTTGCGTGCTGAAAGCACCCGCATGCGCGTGTGACAGTGAATGTGCGTGTCCGCACCCATAATGCAAAATGTACATGTGACACCCACATGCCCCACCCCCTGTGTATGTGTGCCCAACCCCCTGTGCTTCCCCTGCCCTTCTGCATGCATGTGCGACCCTCCTACATGGCCCCCACCCCCAGGCATTCACGCATGACCCCCGTGCCCAATTTTGGGCCTAGTAGACCTCCCTGCAATCTCCTGGGACCAAAAACAGGCTGTAGGAGGCACACACACATGCAGGGTGGAGTTGAGCTGGGGCGATGGCTCGTGTGCCTGCAGAGAGGGCTCAGTGTGCCACCTGTGGCACACATGCCATACGTTCTCCATCACAGCCATAGGGCACAGGCAATATCCATTTGCCAGTGTATGTAGGTATGTATGTATGTATGTATGTATGTATGTATGTATGTATGTACATACGTACATACATATATATGTGTGTGTGTATGTATGTATGTAGATAGATAGATAGATAGATAGATAGATAGATAGATAGAATTAATTAATTAATTAATTAATTAATTAATTAATTAAGTTTTAGTTTTAGTTTAGTATATATATTTGGGGAGAAACACATATTGTTTCTTGTATTCTCAGCAATTCAAGAAGATTGATGAAGGCTTCCCCACTCTGAAGGTGATGTGGGATGCTTTAAAATAGTAGCTGTTCCCACCTATAAATGCTCATTTTATATAAATGTTCACATTGGGGGAGTTGAGAGCCGAGGTGGCGCAGTGGTTGGGGTGCAGTATTGCAGGCCACTTCAGCTGACTGTTATCTGCAGTTCAGCAGTTCTAATCTCACCAGCTCAAGGTTGACTCAGCCTTCCATCCTTCTGAGGTAGGTGAAATGAGGACCCAGACTGTGGGGGCGATATGCTGACTCTGTAAACTGCTTAGAGAGGGCTGAAAGCCCTATGAAGCGGTATATAAGTCTAACTGCTGTTGCTATTGCTATTGTTCTACAGTTCACACTTTACCCAGACAAGAGCTTTATGGGTTCAGAAGATAAATTCCGTCATTTTAAAATGCCCATAATTATTTTATGCTATCTAGATATTTCAGCACCATTCATTTTGTCAAAGGACAGAAGGACGAAGCCAAACTATTCACTTCTTGCCAGCTGGGTAATAAACAGCATAAATTAGCAATTAACTCTTTCAGTTAAAAGATACTTTCCAGATAGTGTAGGATTAGCTGCTCACAAAATGGACCTGAATATAATTTGCTTACCCCCTGCCCCTCCCTGACTAATCCTTGTTTTTCTAGCTCTGTATTATTACATTTGGCTGACTAGAACTAAGGCTTTGTTGTAGAAATTGGCCACAAACTAATTACATTCAGGAGGAATCATAGAGGAGGAGACACTAAAGACATCTGCGAGTACCCAAAAACAAATAATGATTTGTTGAGATTTACTCCATTCTCCCTTTCACAGTTCATGGTATAGGCAAAAATATAGCAAACATTCTTGAGGCATTAACATCATGGATAAGGCTCACAAGGGAGACTGATTACAAGGGATCTGAGCAATATAAGTAGCAGATCTGAATAAACCTAACAAAGGAAGCAGGCAACTGTACTGTTTTCTTGTTATCCTTTGGGAGATCAATATTGAAGGATCCTATCAATAAACACTTATTTAGATCTGTTTATTTATTTAATTGAAACATGCTGCAGGTTGGATCCAAAGAATTCCAAAGCTAAGTACAATTAATCAGTTTTCTTATTATTCTGAACTTTCTGAACATGAAGCCATTCTATTTCTGGCAATGTTTTTTTTTTAAATCATATGAAAATTCATACATCTTTTTCTACACACTTATACAAATATGTCCCTTTTATTTGCAGATTCCTCTACATTGTGTGTGTGTGTGTAGGTTTTGGCATATCCACATTTATTATCTGAATGTACATGTGCACTGAGAGTCAGTGTTGTGCAGTAGATAAAGTCTTGGAATTTAATTTGTTTGGAATTTGATCCCAACTTCTAGTCCCTCATCAGTCAAGCCACCCTTAGTCCCAGAAGCTTATCAGGTGATCTCGGGTCAGCCATCTTGAACCTTTAAAGAGAGAAAAAGAGAGAACAGGTGTGCTTGCACCAAAAACCAAATGACTTTCTTTCTGTTTCCATCTCTGCTGCATGTCCTGCTTTGACAAGCGTGGGAATTCTCTACTTATGCAACAATACATTTTCTCTACTTTTCTGTCTGTTTCTGTTTTCTCACTAGGTATTACAACTGTCCTGACAATGACCACTCTCAGTACCATTGCTCGCAAATCTCTTCCCAAAGTCTCTTATGTGACAGCAATGGATCTCTTTGTATCAGTTTGCTTCATCTTTGTTTTTTCTGCACTGGTGGAGTATGGGACTCTTCATTATTTTGTTAGTAACAGAAAGCCAAGCAAGGATAAAGACAAAAAGAAGAAAAATCCTGTATGTATTTTATTGCAATATTACAAACCATGATTTTAACCATGATTTCCAGAAATGAACCCTTTTCGTTCATTCATTCTTTTCTTTAGCTATATCAAACAGAAAGTGTGTATAGAAAATCTGCTTTATAAGCAGGCAAGATAGAAATGTAAATGGCAGATCTTCTGAGCATCCAATATAGAACAAAGATAGAAAGAACATAGATGGAGATCCAGAAGAAATGGGAGTGGGGGAATCCTTTACATAGCAAATTGAGGAGAGAGAAAGATAGAGAGAGAGGTGGGGGGAAGGAGGGAGAGAGGGGGGAGAAAGGGAGGTACAAACAGACAGATAGACAGACAGATAGGAAATGATGAGACAAGTCAAAAGCATGAGTGCATTCATTTTCTACTCACCCCAACTTCAGTGCTGCTCAAATGTTGTGGAACAAGCAGATAAGATCATGCCAGAATTGCACTCTGCAATTTTTCTTAGGACCAATCTGAAAGAATTTCTCACTTATTCTCTTTATGACTGTCTCAGAATCTTCAATTTATATTAACAGATTAAAACTTTGCATAGACTGCCCATTATAACATTGTATACCATTTATTTGAATGTATGTCAGTGGAAACCTGTTGCCTTTAGATATTGTTCTTCAAGTCCTGCATTTCTAAGCATAGAAATTTATTTTTTTGGAAAAGATAAGGTTTGTAGAACTAGACATGTGGGGGCTTCAACATTCCCCCCCAATATAGATCTTGTTAACCCTAAAAGTGTAGAATTAACTTACCAAGGTTGGGCAAAAGGCTGTAGAGTGCACATGTTACAAATGTTAATTTTTTAAAAAATGGTATGTCTTTTCTTGTCTATTTCTGCCTGTTTATCACCCTTCCTTTTGTTTTAATGGTCAATATTATCTCCCTATTTTTATTTTTATTTTCAGTTGTTTATCATTTGTGTGTTTTATTAGCACAATGTACTTGCCCTCTTGTTAAAAATTACACATTTGTTAGTGAGTTTATATGTGCTTATCTGCTTCAAGGGTTCATTCCATGTTAAAACAATTAATCAAGCTCACCAGCAAATATTGATTCCAATGTGTCCCTGTTGGATCACTAAACATATTCATGGAGCTATTCCTCAGATGCCAGGCAGAACAAATTTAATTTCCATAGACTTTTACAAACTTTTGTAAAGAAGATGGCAGTCTATAGTCAATGACATCTAAATCATTACAGGAAAAACTCTGTATGACGTCAGAAAGAGCTCTAACTTGAGAGCAAAATAACTAAAGTGAAATTCTCTCTCCTTCCCCCTATGAAAGCTCCAATGCTATCACTTTTCTGACAGCAAAGTTCTGGCACAAGAGATATAAATATGGATGGACTAACAATGGAAGATTTTAGACTAGTTGAGTCTCCAAACCTTCCAGTTCTGAAGAATATCTCTGGCCAGGAAACAAAGAAACCAGGCTAGACCTAATCTAATGTATTCATCTCCATTGCAAACAATGGGAGGAAAATTATTATTATTTACTAGTATTATTTTAACAGCAGGAAGGGTAATAAAGACTGCTGTTTCATAGAAGAAAGAGACTTGCTCTTTCATGATTTTGTTTGTGTCTGTTTCCTTTTTTAAAAAAATAGAACAGCTTCAAAGTCATTGCTCAAAGTACAAAGTAATGTTTTTATATAAATAGGATTTTCTGCTTTCTTCAACCCATGTTGTGAACTGCAATGTAGAAAGACAGTGGAATGAGGAAGAAAGACAAGAGGGATGGGTGAGGAAGCAAGAACAGTGCTTAGAAATCTGATCAAGTGTATTTTCTACTACTAAATGCTTGCAGACAAATCATAGCACCCTTAGTTTTAGAAATAGCTTAAATTAGATTTCCAAAATGTGTAATTTTGATTCTTTTTTACATACATTCTTGCTTAGTAGTCTATTTTAAATCCTTTTTCTGTTGTTTTCTTTTAACATGCTATAGTTTCAAATAGAATCTTTAATTTAAACTACTTTTTGTCTCCTTTTCCCCTCTTCTTCTTTTCTTTAATTTAAAAATTCTGATTTTTTTTTCTGTCTACAAAACCAAAGCTTCTTCGGATGTTTTCATTCAAGGTATAAAATTTTTGGAATAGAAATCCACTGCATGTGACTGCTGAACTGAACAATTAGAGCTTCACTAGAGGTTTATAAAATAATTTGTGCATTCTACTTGAAACAGCCTGATGGTGAAGTAGAATGGATGATATTTAGAAATGAAATGAACATCAAGATGATTCAGCAGCCCAGACACTAATTCACTGCTGTTTTGAACTTATGCTAAGTTCAAAGGATTTAAATATTTGGATCCGCATGCATGAAGAGATCCTCGTAGAATATCCAAAACATCTATATTACTCTTTCACTCTTCTTAAATTATCCATGGGATCCAATCCAGTGTGATAACCACACAGGAATACACCATAAATTCTTTCAGAATTCATTTCTAAGTCTTTGTGATATCTTCTGAAGATTTGCTAGCCAGAAATCTTTCAAAGATGTAAACTATTGGATGCCATTGGATGATCTTATAATTATTTTTACATATGCCAGCAGAGTTTTGAAGACTATAACATGCTTATATTCACTACTGTCACTAGCTCTCAAAATCCAGAGTGGAAAATACAGGGTAGCTATATGTTATTGTTGAATATGAAATAGAATTCTAAAATAGATAACTTTTTAAATATTCAAGTAACAGATTTAATGAAATGATCCTAAGACATCTGAAATATTTTTCTGTGTCCAGCCTTTATTTTAATATTTTTTTTAAAAAAAAAATTTTTAAACATTTTTTTAAAAAAACCTTTCATATGCTATCTGCTGGTTTCAAGCAATTTTTCCCCCTCAAAAATATTTATCAGTAAAATGTGATGGAAGTGATTGAACATATACAGCTGCCATATTTTGTCTTGAAGCTTTCAGCTAGTGAACAGTTGTCAAATGAAAACTGCATGTTATAGAAATGCTCAGTTTCAAAGATCATTACAAGCAACGCCTAACCTATGTACAAATAATTCATCTGGTAGTATTCCACTTCCCCATAACCAATTTAGGCTTATTTCACTATGTAGAAATACAAAGCATCATTTTCAAATTTATGGGGAAACAAATATGACCACTTTCCTCTATTGAACAGTCATTTTATAGCTAACAAGGGAAACAAATCACGGTGTTCCTATGGCTTAGTTCTTGTTTGGAATTAAGTTCTGCTGCGTGGCTGCTGTTCAGTAACATTTGGATTTAAGGTATAAGGATTGGATTGTGCCTTTCCATCAATTCAAAATGATGACTTCATCATGGTAGTAGCAAACCAGATCTTTAGCAAGCTGGTCGTGTGCCTGTTCCGTAGAGCTACTAGTTGCTTTGCACTAATTAGCTGAACTTTTTTTTATAGCAAAGCGACAACCATTCATCATTGCCCTTTTTCCTTCTTGCCCCTTATGTATCTTAGGCACCAACCATTGATATCCGTCCAAGGTCAGCAACGATTCAAATGAACAATGCGACACACCTCCAAGAGCGGGATGAAGAGTATGGCTATGAGTGTCTTGATGGCAAGGACTGTGCAAGTTTTTTCTGCTGCTTTGAGGATTGCCGAACAGGAGCTTGGCGGCATGGAAGGATACATATTCGCATTGCCAAAATGGACTCCTATGCCCGCATATTCTTCCCCACGGCCTTCTGTTTGTTTAATCTGGTCTACTGGGTATCTTACCTTTACCTTTAAACAAGCAGAAAGGAAGTTGATGACATGAGCCTTATTGTTGGGATTTTATTAGAATATTGGTTTCCTGTATGAATTCACTTCAGTGCCATGATCTACTGGCTTTGGTGCATATGAGGGGACTTAAAATAAATCTATGGACTATCCTGCAGGCAGGAGCCATCCCATTCTCTTCTGCCCCAGGGAATGCACTGCACATGTATCATTATCCATGCATAGCATTCCTTGATCTAAGGAGGGAATGGCTCAGCCCTGGTCTGTTGAGCATCAAAGTATCATGAACTTTTCAATTTTATAACATGCTTTGCAGTGATCTGAATCCTTTAGTGCCATAACTCAGTAAATACCAACCATCAGATCATTTGTTGAAGGCTACTATAACACTATTATGACCTGGATGATATCATTCTTCATTTTTAAGTGCTATGATCCAACAAAGAGCCAGGATCATGTTGAAGGCCACGTGAATCTGAGAGGAACCAAGAGGAGAGGATCCACACCAACTCTCAAGCTTTGAGTGTCACCATTTCAGTTATATACGACAGCAGGTTCAATCTGAGGTAAATGCTGTCTTGTGCATTAGCACTAACTATAAATGTGTGATATCTTTTGTCCTCTGTAGGCTTTTCTTTTTGGAAGAGTCATCTTTCACTTCAGATCAATGAAACTAGTCAGTGGTGAGAAGGCAGCTTTTCTTCTCACCCAAATTAAAAAATCACTGCTGGGTGTCCTTCCTTATAGCACATGTACAAACCTTGTAAATATTTCACTAGCTTGTAGCACTTGGGTCTAGTGCATGAAGATTTTTGGGGTGG
This sequence comes from Thamnophis elegans, assembly GCF_009769535.1. NCBI lineage: Eukaryota > Metazoa > Chordata > Lepidosauria > Squamata > Natricidae > Thamnophis > Thamnophis elegans. The sequence continues at coordinate 68,437,607 of NC_045542.1, forward strand.
GTGGATGGGCAAAATGAATGAAGCAAAGATTTCCATATATACAACTATATTTTATTTTAGATCCCCTGCTTTGCTGAAAACTGTGGAGTAACCATTGCCTTCTTTTTATTTGTCTAGCAGAAATCTCTTCTCCCTCATGCATGGCAGATTTGAACAGGCAGCACTTTTTTTTGATGTTAGACAAATCTTAAACAATTGAACAGAACACACACTGGTCCATGGACAGACTAAACCAGAATGACCAAAATTCTGTAATTTTGCTCCCAGTGTTAGTTCCTCATTTTCCACAGCAATTAGGATGGCAATTACTATATATATGACATTATTACATGCAAAGCAAGATAGTTCAAGCTGTGATTTGTCATAATTGTGATAATTATGGCATACAGCTCATGAAAACACCAAATCCACCATCTCAGAAAATTAGAACATTACATGCAATCAATAAAACAAGGATTGTACATAGAACAATATTGGACCTCTGAAAAATATAAGCATAAATATGTACTCAGTACTTGATTTGTGCCCCTTTTGCAGCAATTACTGCCTCAATGTGGCATTGTATGAAAGCTATCAGCCTGTGACACTGCTGTTATGGTGGTGTTATGGAAGACCAGGGTGCTTCAATAGCAGCCTTCAGTACCAGCGGAGATGCCGAGGGAGGGCCTTGATCAGATTTCTTGGAGTGAGTTCCAGCTTGTCACCCCTGAGGAAGTGGACAAGGCCATGGGAGCGATGAGTGCCTCAACCTGTTTGCTGGACCTGTGCCCCTCCTGGTTGGTCTAGACCAGCAGGGAGGTAACATGAGGCTGGCTCCAGAGGATCGCGAACACCTCTCTTCAGGAGGGATCTTTCCCGCAACCTTTGAAGGAAGCGGTGGTAAGACCCCTCCTTAAGAAGCCTTCTCTGGACCCAGCTATCCTCAAAAACTATTGTCCAGTCTCCAACCTCCCTTTTTTAGGGAAGGTTGTTGAGAAGGTGGTGGCATTTCAACTCCGACGGACCTTGGATGAAGCAGATTATCTAGATCCCTTTCAGTCTGGTTTCAGGCCTGGTTATTGTACCGAAAGTGCTTTGGTCGCGCTGACCGATGATCTCTGGAGGGCCAGGGATAGAGGACATTCCTCTATCCTGGTGCTCCTTGACCTCTCAGCGGCCTTTGATACCATCGACCATGGTATCCTTCTGCGACGGCTGGAAGAGGTGGGAGTGGGAGGCACCGTTTTACAGTGGTTCTCTTACCTCTTGGGCAGGTCGCAGTCGGTGTTGGTTGGAGGACAGAGGTCGACCCCCAGGCCCCTTAAATATGGGGTGCCGCAGGGCTCGGTCTTGTCCCCCCTCCTATTTAATATCTACATGAAGCCACTGAGTGAGATCATTCACCAGCACGGGATTAAATACCATCAATATGCAGATGATACCCAGCTGTATCTCTCCACACTGTGTCAACTCAGTGTAGCGGTGGAAGTGATGTGCCAGTGCCTGGAAGCTGTCAGGGCCTGGATGGGAGTGAACAAGCTTGCACTCAATCCTGACAAAACTGAGTGGCTATGGATGTTGCCCCCCCAAGGACAGTCCAGATATTCCATCTCTAAGCCTGAGGGGTGAAACTTTACACCCCTCAGAGAGGGTCCGCAACTTGGGTGTCCTCCTGGACCTGCAGCTGACACTAGAACATTATTTGTTAGCTGTGACCAGGGGGGCTTTTGCCCAGGTTCGCCTGGTGCACCAGTTGCGGCCCTACCTGGACCGGGAGACACTTCAAATGGTCACTCACGCCCTCGTCACCTCAAGACTTGACAAATGTAACATGCTCTACATGGGGCTGCCCCTGAAAAGTGTTCGGAGACTACAACTGGTCCAGAATGCAGCCGCGTGAGCAATATTGGGTGTACCGAAATACACCCATGTTACACCTATCCTCCGTGAGCTGCACTGGCTCCCTATCGGTCTCCGAACGCGCTTCAAGGTGCTGGTTATCACCTTTAAAGCCCAAATGGCCTAGGACCCGGATATCTGTGAGACCGTCTTCTGCCACATATCTCCCAACGGCTGATAAGATCACACAGGATGGACCTTCTCCGGGTGCCGTCGACCAGACAATGTCGTCTGGCGACTCCTCGGGGGAGGGCCTTCTCTGTAGCTGCTCCGACCCTATGGAATGATCTACCCCCAGAGATCCAGACCCTTCCCACTCTCTCGGCCTTCCGAAAGGCTACTAAAACCTGGCTATTCCGACAGGCCTGGAGCTGTTGACCTCATGAATGAGGTCCAGCCCCCCCCCTAGATTGAGTGCATGAAGTGTTTTTTTTCTTAATCTGCTCTTCTCTATTTTTTAATTTTTATCCTTTTAGAGATGTATTTCTGTAAGCCGCCTGGAGTCCTTCGGGATTGGGTGGCATGTAAATTCATTAAATTTGAATTTGAATTTTGAATTTGAATTTGAATTTCTACATTGTTCGGTCTAATGTCTCTCATGGCAATGCCCCATAGATTCTCTATGGAATTCAGATCAGGTGAGTTTGCTGGTCAATCAAGCACAGTAATCCCATGGTCATTGAACCAGGTTTTGGTGCTTTTGGCAAAAGTTGCTCTGGGTCCTTGGTTTCCAAATGAGATGCAAAAGTTGCTCTCATCAGAAAAGAGGACTTTGGACCACTGAGCAACAGGACTTTGGACCACTGTGCTTCATGAAGACCAGGGTCAACACAGCCGTCTACCAGGAGATTTTGGAGCACTTCATGCTTCCTTCTGAAAACGAGCTTTATGGGGATGCTGACTTCATTTTCCAGCTGCCCACACTGCCAAAAGCACCAAAACCTGGTTCAATAACTGGGATTACTGTGTTTGATTGGCCAGCAAACTCGTCTGACTTGAACCCCATAGAGAATCTATGGGGCATTGCCAAGAGAAAGATGAGAGACATGAAATCGAACAATGCATAAGAGCTGAAGGCTGCTATTGAAGCATCCTGGTCTTCCATAATACTTCAGCAGTGACACAGACTGATAGCTTCCATGCCACGCCGCATTGAGGCAGTAATTGCTGCAAAAGGGGCCCAAACCAAGTACTGAGTACATATGCATGCTTATACTTTTCAGAGGTCCAATATTGTTCTATGTACAATCCTTGTTTTATTGATTGCATGTAATATTCTAATTTTCTGAGATGGTGGATTTGGGGTTTTCATGAGCTGTATGCCATAATCATCACAATTATGACAAATCACGGCTTGAACTATCTTGCTTTGCATGTAATGAGTCTTATCTCATATATTAGTTTCACCTTTTAAGTTGCGCTACTGAAATAAATGAACTTTTGCACGATATTCTAATTTTTTGAGTTTCACCTGTATGTTTTCATTTGAAATGAAACTGTAGACCTGCAGTTCACCATGCATTTGTGTGATGATGTTTGTGCTTCCTTTCTTTTTGTCATGCTTTGGGTCCCTTGGTTATGATAAAGGTCTCCACAGTTGGCATACAAGGTAAAGACAACCAAAATAAAAGAACAGTCCAAAATGAGAAAATAATCCATCATAGGGGGTGCTCCAGCAACAACTAAAACCACCTAGATAATTCTTGAAACTCATCAAGCTAGCAACTGAATTTGAAATATCCATGCAGTGCTCAGTTATGCAATCTTTAGCACATGTAAATATTTCTGACGTGTTTATGGTCACAAATGGCAAATATCAAATAGGTTTGCAGACAGGAATATGTGTATATTATCACTGAAAAATCAATGATAACTAATACAGTCCTAAGGAGTTCTAAGTTTCCCAATGTCTGTATAGTTTTAAAAATAAACATGCATAGAAAGGAATAACTGATTGCTGATCAAATGTTCCTTATTTAATGTTCTTGAAAGAAGGAAATGCACTTACCCATGGTATTTTTTTTTCCAATAAAATTGCTGCATTCAATATCACTGTTGTCTTTGAGTGTAACTTCACTAATAACAAGCACATACACTATGTTTGTTCAGAAATTTAGAAATAAAATTAACAGATTAACAGAGTTGCAAGGCACCTCATGGGTCATCTAATCCAACCCTCTGCCGAAGCAGGAGACCCTACACCATTTCTTACAAATGGCAATCCAGTCTCTTCTTGAAAGCTTCCAGTGATGAAACTCCCACAACCTCCGAAGGCAAGCTGTTATATTGGTTGAATGTTGTCACTGTCAAACAATTTATCCTTATTTCTAGGTTGAATCTCTCCTTAATCAGTTTCCATAAAATGAAACAGTTTATGCAACAAACATTTATGGATTACGCATACAGTGGTTCATCTCATCAATAAATCTTTTAAAAAGTTTTTTTGAAAGCTTTACTTTTAGTCCCCTGCTTCAAAATGTCAGTTGATCAAAGAACACACTATTTGACTTTACTTGTTCAAGGCTTAGGTTTCCAAAATACAGTGCATTTTTTCTTCTATTATCTGCAGACTTATTTATATGTAAGGCTATGCCCTACGATGATCAGTACCTAAGTAAAGTTCAGAATATCTATAGGTATTTCTCAATCATCCAGGCCATGGTTGTCTCAAAGGTGCTTGTCCAAAAGACAACTGGACTTTCTTGGTTTTTTCTCCTTTTTTTCCCTTTTCACTTCTCATCCAAGAAGCTTCTTCAATTCATAATAAAAGCCCAGTGCTTAAAGTATAATAATAATGTCTGTAAATGAAATGAATGGTAGAAACAAAACACATCTGTTTAATGGAAAATAATGTGGATGAATGTGGTTAGTATGTGGGTTTACAATGCTTTCCATACCACTTTTTAAAAGTGTCCGATGGTTTTAGATTCGGGATCCTGTAATCACTAGAGACAAAATTCTGAAAAGGGAGTCCACTTAACACCATAGATATAAAGATAGCATTGTTTGTACTGTTTGTTCTCTGTTTCAGCCATTCCTTACTTCAGTTAAAAGTTATGTAAGTCATAGTCAACCTTCCTTGAAGACACTAGTCAATCTTGTCTTGGAGTCATACAGAATATGCCAAGTTGTACAAGGTAAAGGTAAAAGCAATAACAGCACCAAGAAATTTTGGGCATTTCAGAAACTCTCTTCCAAAATGCTCCATTAGAAACAAAAGGGTTCAATGACAGAGAGATGGGCCACTAGGAAATCAAGAGAAAAAGGGTCCTTGGGGTTGGAAATTTAGAATGTGCTTAATTAGATTCATAATTTCCAGCCTTATGTCAATCATCAGAAATCAGGAGCCAGAGCAGTTTAAATGAATACAGATTCATTGCATGCTAACACTCGTTACAAGTGTCAAAGCAAATTAATGGTAGACAACGGCCAACTGAACTCTAGTAGGTTGGAGTTAGATCTCTTGTGGGTGCAAAGACACTTGAGATTGATGACAGGGTTGACCCCTCCCTTGGGTTCAACCTGGTCATCTTCTAAACCTGATTGGGGACACATTACACAACTTTTGAAATTTATTGATGTATTATTTGGTATTCATTTTTAACTAAACAATTTAAAAAAATAAAGTATACATATTACATGTAAGAAAACTGCTTACTGTATTCTGAAACCAAAATATTTGGAGATAGACGCAATAAAGTATACTTTATTGGACAGCTTACAATAATTATTGGGCTTCTTGCCAGCAAACAGCAGAAGAGAGAGCCCTGAGCAAACCACCTCCTCCATTATACAGTATATGTTTGCTTATTACATTTGAAACAGAAAGATAAAAGGCATAATACAATTATACTGCGACCCTGTCTTTGGATTGCTTCTAAGCTATTGAAATGACTTCCCTGTTGTATTTCACACTTGCAATAGTCTTCCTGAGATTATTAATATGTACACTAAATAACATTGTTTACTTTGCTGTCTCTTATTACACCATCCTGTTCCTCCTCCCTAGAAGGACAGCTCTCTTATTTATGTAAACAGTAACCTCTGGACCACAGCCATAATACTAGGAACTGGGTTACACAAATATACTGCTGCCGATTAACTTCATGAAGAAAGAGTTGCATGTGTTTAACTTGACTGAATATTACTATATCACCACAAACAGAAGGCAAAATATGTATCTAATGTATCAAGGGCCTTTGAATAAAATCTTGTATATTTATGAATAAAAATGCTATTCTCCTTTCACTGATTTTTAGCCCCTAGAATAATGGCCACAATGAAAAGGAATAGACAATTTCATTTTGAAATGGCCAAATAGTTCTATCATTTAGCCAACAACAGCTACACTGACTGCCAATTGCTTCAAGACGTTGGTTTTATTGGTGATTACCTATAAAGCCCAGCATGGCATGGGTCCAGGATACTTGAAGAAATGTATCACCCCTGTGGGACAGCCGCCTCACTCAAGGTGGCAGAGGAGATATGCTGGGGGTACTCTCTGTCAATGAATTCCAGATGGCAGGCTCCAGGAGAAGAGTCTTCCAGATGGCAGGCTCCAGAGAAGAGTCTTCTCTGCTATGGCCCCAGCCCTTTGGAACATCTTGCCTTATGAGGTGAAATTGGCTCCCACCCTTCCTGATTTTCTGCAAGAGCCTGGAGACCTGGAACTGCCAGTTGGCTTGGAGGCCACAACGAAGTAATATCATAATGGAGGTGGTTGATCAATTTAATAGCAGCTCCCACTCCCTACCCCTTTCCTCTCCATCTTTTAGTTATAATTGCTACTTTTTATTATGACTTTATTGTGATTTTATACATTTGTACATATGTTTGTGGCTTCATTTTGATATTATAAGCTGCCCAGAGTCATCTTGCAGCAAGATGGGCAGCAAACAAATTTAAATAAACAAACAAACAAATAAACAAATTCACACACATTTACTGAAGGAATGTAATACAATGGTAGTCACAGAATAGTCACAAGATGTTGCCTTTTTTATTTTATCGTACAAAGACACAATACCTAATGTTGTTTATTTAACTCAGCAAACTTTAAAGCAGGAACAGGGAGCGAGAGTTTCATTTGTCAAAAATGATTAGGTTCAGAGGAGACTCCTAATAAAGGAGAAAACTGAATTTACTATCCTTTCTTGAAGGATTTCAGATGAAATAAATACAGTCGACAGAAAAATCCAATAGCTCAAGTTATCAATTCTCTACTAGGAAACTTGGCCCCATCTTTTCCCTTGACAGGCTTTCAGTGAAAATCAAGGGTTTATATCTGTAATTTTATACCTGCTTTCCTGATGAATTATAAAAGTTATCCTGAGGCCTACCAATTATTTTGTTACTTGATTGTATGCTGACTTCTAGGATGATTTAAAAATATACTGCACAATATAACTACTGAGCTTTTCTGCTTTGAGAGAAGATTGGATGAATATGGGACTTCCTGCTGGCTAGAATATACCTTGCCTGCTACAAATAATTTTCTCATGTTTAACTCCAGTTCAGTTCAATTTTTGTTGAAACAGAAATCTGAGTAACTTTAAAGTCTCCCAATGTTCTCCAAATCTTACTACATGTAGGCTGTTTCTCAAAATTGTAAATAAAATAGCATAGAAAAAATGAATGGTACGGATAGGAATAGGGCTAGAGGTAGAGATGGTAGAAGCTAATTTGTTGGCCTCTGAGATTTCACTGTATGGTGGCCTTTTGTGTAGAACATAGACTTTAAACTGAAAAATGCTCTGGACTTTCCATTATGGGAAAGCTGTGCATGGAGAAATCTTACGTGAATAGTTCTGATCCTTATGAAGATGCGTGCAAATGTTGAATTGGAATCCCTTTTCAACCCAACCATAAGCAAAGTTTCCCTAAATTGTTGTTTGTACAGGGTTTGTCTCCTAGAACAGAGGTCTCCCAGTCCATGGACTGGTACCAGTCTGCGACTCATTGGGAACCAGGCCACATAAGCGGTGGGCAAACATGAGAACCCTTTGCGTATGAGCAGGATTAGGTTTTGTGAACAAAGCCATCCCCCCTCCCACTGTCAGCCACCACTGCCAGTCAGCAGAGCCAAAAAGGTAGGGGGACCACTGTTTTAGAGATTTATTTTGGTTGATACTACATATTTATACATTTTCTGGATTCACAACTATACTGAACTAACCAAATAAGCTGTAACCACATGCCCCCCCCAAAAAAACTCCAAATGACTAGCAAAGTCTATAACCCATTAAGCTCAGTATTTAATGTGAATGCAGTTGTTTTTTTTTTTAAAAAAAACAAATCTGGTTAAGTGTACTGTGCATATGATAGAGACTATACTATATATTTGCTAGGGATAGGATTTATTGGAGGCACAAACAAACGTACTATTTTCTTGATAATGTAGAAACATCATCGTTAACTTTCCATATGCAATGGCATGATGGACACTTGGACCATATGGAGAAAGAAGAGCCTTCATAGCAGATTAGAGATCTGAAGTTCATCATCCATTGAAGAAGCAACTGAGATTAATTGTTTCATGGTCTTGTGAAGGTGCCAAAAATCCATTCACTGAAACATATAAATGAAATCACAGGAGACTGTTCCAACTATATCCATGTGTTCCATTATATAGAAAACACAATGAAAAAGAGGCATAGTACTCCCCTGAACATGAATATAAAATAACCTTGAATTATTTTATTAAAATAAAATAAATGGTTTTTGAATCTTAAAATGTTTGTATTGCCCTCCTAGGGACCATCCAAATTTCCACTCTGCTACTACAGCACTTTTTCCTATAGCAACAGGTTTCTTAGGATGAGTTTCCATATTTTTGTTTTTAAATTCATTTCTATCATGCTGCATGACTATATTTGTAAGTATCTATTATTACATAACTAGGACAGGCATTTTTGAAACTCATAATCGTAGCCAGAATCCATATCATGTTCTCTTCCAATTCTTAAACAATGGAAAAACACTTTGAGCAAACTAAGGACAGTGTTTCGGAGTTGCAGGTTTCCATGATAAAGCTCAATTTATTTTAGCACAAAGTATATATCGATGGCTGTCTAAGTCAAGTTAGCAAGGTTTCAAGCATGGGTCAGAGCATTATGAAACAGTCCTTTGTGAAATTCCAAATATCTCATTAATTCTTTCTCTTTTAAGAGATCATCTAAGATGGAACGAAGGAAAGGACAAACGATGGAATATAACTGAGGAATATATTCCTTCCTGAAAACACAGCAATTGGATGTATTGCTTACCATAAAATCTGTTTATTGCCGTCAATGTTTTATACAAGTTTGTTTAGCTCCCACTGAAATGTGACCTCTGTTCACCTTGAAACATTACATACAATAAGTGTGCTCAGGGGAAAGTCATCTGTAGGCTAGCTTTACAATATTCTGATAAAACCTGAAATGTTTAGTACCTATGAAAGTTCTTTTTCATGTATTTGAAGAAAACAATAACTTTTCCAAGCCTGTAAAGGTAGCCTACAGATGATTTCCCTCAAGCACACTTATTGTATGTTGCAGCAATGTTGCAAGGTGAATAGAGAACATGCTTCAGTGGAAGTTAATGCAGATCAACTATAGGACCAGTGTATACATATTTTGGTAAATATAGGTATCTTTTTTGACTGATCTGGGGCTAACTCTATGAGGATTATTTTTTAGAATCAGTTGCCCTTGTTTGCAATATTATTTTTATATACTTTATTGTATAATTAAGGGATGCGGTGGCTCAGTGGCTTGTCGATCAGACAGGTAGGCAGTTCAGTGGTTCGAATCCCTAGCGCCACATAATGGAGTAAGCTCCCGTTACTTGTCCCAGTTTCTGCCAATCTAGCAGTTTGAAAGCATGTAAAAAATGCAAGTAGAAAAATAGGAAACAAGTTTGGTGAGAAGGTAACAGTGTTCTGTGTGTCTTCAGCATTTAGTCATGCTGGTCACATGACCAGAGCGACGTCTTTGGACACTGTTGGCTCTTTGGCTTTAAAACAGAGATGAGTATCGCCCTCTAGAGTTGGGAACAACTAGCACATATGTGCAAAGGGAAACTTTACCTTTACTGTATAATTATCAAATATTCAGCAAATCTTAATCCAAGGACCTCTTCTAGTCTTCATTTAAATTCTGGTTTACTTATTCCAAGATGTTCATCAGTTTTCTATATTTTTTCACTTAACTGAGTGATTTGAAACAATCAAACATTTGCACTTTGATTTTTTTTAGAGATTTCAATGGATATCTTGAGCATCCAACTGGATATTTTGAGCAGCCTTCCTCCCTAATTTGCACTCAAGAGAACATATACTTTCCAACAGCAATACACCTTTTATACAATGAATCCAGTCCCTGGCATTTCCAGCAGGACTGATCAAATTCAGGCAGTTTCCTCTGATTTTGTCATTTTGAAAGATGGTTATTTTTTGTATTCACAATTTTCATGGATTTCTCTTGCCTCCAATCACCAAGTAGGCTTCAGTGATTCTTTGGCAGGAGTTAATATGAACAGCCTCTTTTCTTCCAAGCTCTCAAGGGACTTCCTATTGTTAACCTAGCTGCTGGCAGAAAACGTATATAACTCCATTAAAATGGAAACCATTCAACCTTCTGACAGTTGATAGAAAAAGCTGTATAAGACACAAACTTTCTGTTACTAATACTGCAATGTGACACAATCTAAGATAATTAACTTAAATAACCCTGGACAAGACTGGATATAAAATAAAAGAGTCCTCAAATTCTAAATTTGGAATATATAGTCCTATAATTACAGACATACACTCAGTAAATGGGCACTATATTTAAATGATTCTTTCTGTCTTAATTTACCTAGTCAATAATCCATGAGACCCATCAATGGAACAATCAGAGAAAAAGGCAGGTCAGATTATAGAAAAAAAAAGAGTATTCTAATGTAACTTTAGAGAGAGATTAAAATATAATTACCGTATATGCTCGAGTATAAGCCGAGTTTTTCAGCCCACTTTTTGGGCTGAAAAAAGCCGGCTCGGCTTATACTCGAGTCTACAACTGGATCCGGCAGTGCTGTTGCCTGTTGGAGGAGGAGGGGATTCCTTCCTGCGAGACCCCATCCAGAAAAATGCGGGGAGCGGCAGCGGAGCCCCGGGGCTGCTTCTGCTCCATCCGCTGGACTGTTTCCTCGCCTGCCCGCCCGCCCGCTCATTCATTCCGTTTCCTAGCCTGCCTGGCCACTTATTCGTTTCGTTTCCCTCCCCTGCCTGCCCCCTCGTTCATTCCATTTCCTAGCCTGCCTGGCCACTTATTCGTTTCGTTTCCCTCCCCTGCCTGCCCCCTTGTTCATTCCATTTCCTAGCCTGCCAGGGGAAGGATACTATGAAATCCCCCAAATCCTCCCCACTCCAGGGATAGGATACTATGAAAGCCCCAGGATCTCTTGTCTTGCTGGGCAGTCTGCGCCAGCCATTCCCTCTCCTCTGTTAACTCCCTTCCATTCCACGTCCGAGTCAAAGGACGGCCGGTGGCTGCTGGACCTCCTGATGGGCCAGAGGTCTGTCTGTCTGTCTGGATGTTTGTCTGGATGTGTCTGTGTATGCGCGTGTAGTCCGCTGACTTCCACGCAGGTGAGCCGCTGCAAGCCTCCCAAACGTGACAGGCTCCCAGCTTGGGTGGAAGAGTTTGACGCCCTTCCCGGCTTTGCTCTCCTTCGGGGTTAGAATCGGAACCCGAGGATGCCGGGTTCCAGTCGCCCCTGGCGTCTGAACCGAGAGTTGCCTGGCGAAGTTCCTCGGTGGGAACTCCGGCCGCTGCCCACCCATGGGGAGAGAGGGAAGAGCCCCGAGCGAGCCGCCTCGGTTTGGCAACCAAACCCATCCAGCCTTTTACCTCCCGTCCCCCCGCCCGCCCGCTCGCAGCCCCCTCCCCGGGCTGGCGCCAACTCCTCCCCGTGCCCGGCCTCCAGCCGAGGCAAGTCGGTGTCTATTTAAGCTAGAGAGAGGAGGGGAGGGAAGGCAGGGACCAGCCGGCTGACAATGGGCCGGAGCGGCTGAGTTGGAGCAAATTCTGCGGCGGAGGCGGCGTCCCAGCTCCAGCGGCTCCGAGGCGAGCGGCTTGGCCCTTCCGCTGGGCACTCGGAGATGAAGGCGCGCTGGCGCTGAGTTGAGCGGCGAGCTTGCCGAGCGCGCGGCTCCGGGAAGCCCCCCTTCTCCTCCCTGCTGGAAGCCGAGCGAGCCCCGCCACCCATGGACTCCCGCGGCCGCCCCAGGGCTCCGGGAGGCAGGACCCGGAGGCAGCCCAGCCCTGCTGCCGCCCCGCGCCCTCCACCCGCTGCGCGAGAGGGGACCCCGCTTTCCCCTTGCCGGATGCGTCCCTGGCGGAGCTGAGCCATGCGGCGGAGGCTCCCGCTCTGGTTCCGGAGCTTGCTGTGCCTCTGGCCGGTCCTGGTGGGACCCGCGGCAGGTAAGAGGCGCCGTCGAGCGCCTCGTACAATGATTTATGTATGAGGTTTAAGTGACTGAGACACACTCCTGGCTACGCAGCAATGTTATTTCTGACTTAGTATACTATGAAATCCCCCAAATCCTCCCCACTCCAGGGGAAGGATACTATGAAATCCCCCAAATCCTCCCCACTCCAGGGGAAGGATACTATGAAATCTACATTTCCTCCCCACTCCAGGGGAAGGATACTATGAAATCCCCCAAATCCTCCCCACTCCAGGGGAAGGATACTATGAAATCTACATTTCCTCCCCACTCCAGGGGAAGGATACTATGAAATCCCCCAAATCCTCCCCACTCCAGGGGTAGGATACTATGAAATCCACATTCCCTCCCCACTACAGGGATATGATACTATGAAATCCCCCAAATCCTCCCCACTCCAGGGGTAGGATACTATGAAATCCACATTTCCTCCCCACTACAGGGGTAGGATACTATGAAATCCCCCAAATCCTCCCCACTCCAGGGGTAGGATACTATGAAATCCACATTCCCTCCCCACTACAGGGGTAGGATACTATGAAATCCCCCAAATCCTCCCCACTCCAGGGGTAGGATACTATGAAATCCACATTTCCTCCCCACTACAGGGGTAGGATACTATGAAATCCCCCAAATCCTCCCCACTCCAGGGGTAGGATACTATGAAATCCACATTCCCTCCCCACTACAGGGGTAGGATACTATGAAATCCCCCAAATCCTCCCCACTCCAGGGGTAGGATACTATGAAATCCACATTCCCCCCCCCACTACAGGGGTAGGATACTATGAAATCCCCCAAATCCTCCCCACTCCAGGGGAAGGATACTATGAAATCCACATTTCCTCCCCACTCCAGGGGAAGGATACTATGAAATCCCCCAAATCCTCCCCACTCCAGGGGAAGGATACTATGAAATCCACATTTCCTCCCCACTCCAGGGGAAGGATACTATGAAATCCCCCAAATCCTCCCCACTCCAGGGGTAGAATACTATGAAATCCACATTCCCTCCCCACTACAGGGGTAGGATACTATGAAATCCCCCAAATCCTCCCCACTCCAGGGGTAGGATACTATGAAATCCACATTCCCTCCCCACTACAGGGGTAGGATACTATGAAATCCCCCAAATCCTCCCCACTCCAGGGGAAGGATACTATGAAATCCACATTTCCTCCCCACTCCAGGGGAAGGATACTATGAAATCCCCCAAATCCTCCCCACTCCAGGGGAAGGATACTATGAAATCCACATTTCCTCCCCACTCCAGGGGAAGGATACTATGAAATCCCCCAAATCCTCCCCACTCCAGGGGAAGGATACTATGAAATCCACATTTCCTCCCCACTCCAGGGGAAGGATACTATGAAATCTACATTTCCTCCCCACTACAGGGGTAGGATACTATGAAATCCCCCAAATCCTCCCCACTCCAGGGGTAGGATACTATGAAATCCACATTTCCTCCCCACTCCAGGGGAAGGATACTATGAAATCCCTCAAATCCTCCCCACTCCAGGGGAAGGATACTATGAAATCTACATTTCCTCCCCACTACAGGGGTAGGATACTATGAAATCCCCCAAATCCTCCCCACTCCAGGGGTAGGATACTATGAAATCCACATTCCCTCCCCACTACAGGGGTAGGATACTATGAAATCCCCCAAATCCTCCCCACTCCAGGGATAGGATACTATGAAAGCCACATTCCCTCCCCACTACAGGGGTAGGATACTATGAAATCCCCCAAATCCTCCCCACTCCAGGGGAAGGATACTATGAAATCCCCAATTCCTCCCCACTCCAGGGGAGGAAATAAATATTCAAAAACATTATTGGTATCTATTTTTATTTTTGAAATTTACCGGTAACTGCTGCATTTCCCATCCTAGGCTTATACTCGAGTCAATAACTTTTCCAGGTTTTTGTGGTAAAATTAGGTGCCTCGGCTTATATTCGGGTCGGCCTATACTCGAGTATATACGGTATAGTTGTAACTGCTGTGAATAGTATTGGAAGCGATTTATTTATATTTTTTCTTTCTTCTCAGTTTTTTCAACTTTTTAATTTTCTTGCATTCTTTTCTTTCTCTTTGTTTTCCTTCTTTTTTTCTTCCTTACTTTACATTACTTTGTATTAGTTTTTATCTTCTTCTTTTTAATGGAAAACATACCGTATATGTAAAAATGATAAACACAAGAGCTTTCAGATGTTTGCCAGTCTCCTAATGTTGTATTCAGCTGAAGTAAATACTTGGACTATGCAAATGTTATACAAGATTGGGTGTGTTTGAGCATGCAAACTGAAAGTGAAAAGCTCAGAAGTCGGTTGAAGGCTGTTGTCCAAGGTATCCTGAGTTATTTTCCTTGGTTAGATGTCTCCCTGATCTCTACTGCTGCCACCTTTTGTTAAATAAAGAGAAAATAATCTTCCCTGGCAGCAGAGGTGACAAATGTTAGGCTTCTCTCCTTTAAAATTCATAAACAGATGTTTGTATGAACAGATACGTTCCAAATCTCCAAATCTCTTAAGTAGGACATCCACAAACTTCAAATAGAATGTAGAGTTATTTCAATCACTGAAGCTTTTTCAGTCCTTTACAAAACTCCTATTTAAGGCAAGGATGATGAGCAAAGTCCAAAGCAGCAGCTTGCCTGCATCACTTAATTAAAATAATAAAGTTTCATTAAAATAATGATGTTACATTGCCAGAAAGAAGATCAAGGCTTTTTTTAAAAAAAAAATGCTTTTACATTTTTATTAAAATGCTTCTCTCTGTATATGACAATTGATTATGCTATTGATTGAAATAGGTGTTTGTAAAGTCAATTCATTTCTTTTTTTAGAAGAGATGCCCCATAAATATATAATGAGGATTTTAATAATGGTGGTGTCTTAATTTTGGAATGCTGTTTGCTCTCTAAGGAAGCTGTGGCTGACAGAGATATCAGAAGCAAGTTAAGAGGCATGAAAACTGAGGATTCTGCAATATTTATGAACTAATTTCTGTAAAGCTGCAGTTGCCAGTCAGAAGGAGGGGAAGGGATGAGTGTGGGAAGCTACCCAATGTACTGATGAAGCAGGAAAGAACAACTTTATTTTCAAAGAAGTGTGTATTGTGGTTGAGTTCATGGCCAATCCCAGACATTTCCCTTGACATATTCAACTACTTCTTTATCAGACTAAATATTTTCCTTCGCATGATTGACTTTGAGTTAATTTCACTAAATATTTTCCTTCTCATGATTGACTTTGAGTTAATTTCACTTAATTGTGAATTGAAGATCCACAACTGGCGCTTCCCCAAAATGGCTCTTTCAAAAGACAACTGGACTTCGTTTTTACTTGAAGACATTTCACTTCTCATCAAGAAGCTTCTTCAGTTCAGAGCTCAGGGGAATTTCTTGGATGGCAGTGAAATGTCTTCATGGAGAAAAAAAATACCAAAGTCCAGTTGCAAAAATGCAAAAGCATTTTTGGGACAACCATGACATGGATGACTAAGAATCTCCATAGACATTTACTGTAGCTTTCCATTTCCCTTTGCATAGCTGCTTTTTCTAGATTCTCTCATGTTCAATTAGTGGATATGTTTCTTTCTTTTCCAGGACTGCCAAACCATTTTGTCTTTTCTCAGGACAACGGCTTCCAGCTTCTGCGGCAAATGATTCCTGACTCTTTCCAAAGAGTCTGTCACAAATTCCAATACTGCACTGATCTGAAATTAGGTTATGTATTCAGAAATATGAATATATTTCTTGGGTGGCTGAATGCCTATTGGTGGAAAATTAGAAATAAAAGGATTTAAGCTTTCATTTCTATAGACTTGAAGGATTTATTTATAAAAATCCAATTTTATAAATTAAAACATTTTAAATTTAAATTAAAAAGTGAGATTTCTGGTTCTGACCCATACAAACCTATGAATCATAAAGTAATGCATGAGAATCATATAAGCTAGGGGCAGGTGTGAGTCTTATTGGGCATAGAACATTACCACCACCACCACCACCACCAACAACAACAACAACAACAAAAACCCTTATGCCACTCAGCAGATTTGTAGATTTTCACGGGTGTAGATATGCTGGTCTTTTGTATTTGGATCTTTTACATGGGAAAAGACCAGAATAGAAGACCAGCATACCTACACCCATGAAAATCTACGAAAACAAATATCTTACCTCTATGGGAAGGAAACCTTCCTGCTCACCAGATCCTATGAGAAACGTGGAGTCCGAAGAGCCACCATCTTATGTGACCTCACCTTCCTATGCAACTGCCAAGACAAAAGCTGATCCCCACATGCTTCCAACTAAAATTCCATTCTAAAACCTCAACCACCGAAAGGATCCTTAAAAGAACTGAATTAGCCCTAATCAGAAAGAACTCTATAGGAAAAGGTTCCTACTAGATCAAAGAACCGAGACCTACTCACTCTTCACCTCAAACTCAGCAACAAAATCTACCCAGCACTCTGGGACAAATCCAAACAAGTAGCCCTTTGGAGAGCTGAAACAGAAACCTCCTACAAGACAGACAAACACACCAACAAACTCCGCAGACTAGAAAAACAATATAAGCCCAACCCCCCTCCACAGCAACTCATAAACAAACAGTACACAACATATCAGACAGAACCCTCACCACAGCTGAAACCAATGTCCTTTCCAGAGGATTCAACTTTGCAATTGCTCCTAAACGCATCCCCACTGAAGACATCATATGTGGAGTTGAAGCTACACTCACCAAAATCAACCCAGATGAAGCCAATAAAATCCTTTGCTCCAGTAATCCACCCGGAAGCAACTTACAGCAAGAAGAAGAAAAAGCAATCACAAACCTGAGGAAAGACAACAACATAATCATTCTCCCAGCAGACAAAGGTAACGCTCCAGTCGTGATGAACACGTCTGACTACCAAGCCAAACTACCCAACCTACTCCAAAACCCCGCTTACAAGCCTCTAAACACAGACCCCACCACCTACCTGGAAAAACCCACCAAATCCAAAATAAAAGCCTCTCCCATCAGTGAAGAGATCCAGCAAAGAATCATCCCCAGAGAGAAATCTTCCAGATGCCCCAAACTCTATGGCCTCCCCAAGATACACAAAGAAGGAACACCACTCAGACCCATCATCAGCTCCATAGACTCACCTCTACAGAATCTTGCCAAATTTCTTGCCAAACAACTCCAACCCTATGTAGAATCCATCACCTCACACATACAAAACTCACTCCACTTCATGAAAAAATAAAGAAACAAAACCTACAACCCAGTGACCTACTTTCGATATCATGTACCTCTTCACTCAAGTGCCTATAAAAGAAGCCTTGACAGCTATCCAGAACAAACACAACCCCCTAAACACATCCTGGACCTGACCAAACACTACCTAACCAACACATACTTCATTCACAATAAACAAAGATACAAACAGATAGAAGGAGCACCCATGGGATCACCCCTCTCACCCGTCATTGCAAACTTATACATGGAACATTTTGAAACTAACACCTTAGATAAATCTGAACACAAATGCAAATTCTGGCTTAGATATGTTGATGACGCTTTCATGATTTGGCCACACTGGAAAGAAAAACTGGACAACTTCCTCACACATCTCAACAGCCTACACCCCAAATAGAAGTAAACAACCAACTTCCCTTTCTGGACATCTAATCTACAAAAAACCCAATGGCTCTCTAGGACACACAATCTACTGGGGAAAAAAAACACCAACTGCTACTTAAATGCAAATCCCATCACCACCCTGCACAGATCAACTCTGTAGCCAAGACCCTCATCTCCAGAACCAAACGCCTAGCCGACATTTTCCTGTGCAAGATTGAGATTGTCTTGGCAACATTTCGGCGAGGTCTCACTCACCATCTTCAGGCTGGGTTTTGGGCTTAAAGTGTGGTCGGAGCTGCCGTCTTTCTATAAAACTTGGTGGGGTTGTGTGGAGTGCTGGCTTTGTTTCAGTAAGTGGAATGATTGGTTGTGTGGTTGTATCATGATTGGTAGATGGGTGCTGATTGGTGCTAGCTGTGTGTCTATTGTTGTTCATGTTGTGGGAGTGTTTCTCTATTTCAATAGCTTTCATAATTATTTTCTTGTTGAAGTGTTCAGTTTTGGAGATTAACCTGGTTCCTTCAAAATTAATTTCATGTCCTGTAGCTTTAAGGTGCTGGAAAAGGGAGAAAGTTTTTTCTTTTTCTTTTACTGCATTCTTCTGTTCTGGGATGCCTGCATTTATTCTCCTGTTCATTTGTCCTATGTGTGTTGCAGGGCAGATTTTGCATGGTATTTCGTAGTTTTCGAAATGGTTTTCCAGCTGGATTTTGTCTTTGGGGTTTCTTAAGATCTTGGCTATTTTTGGGTCAGTGTTGAAGGCTGTCTTGATATTGTGTTCGGGGAGAATTTTGCTGATTTTATCTGTGGTGATTTTATCTGTGGATATGTTTCTCTGTGTGTGTTTGTGTGTGTTTGTGTGTATGTATATATATATATATATATATATAGATAGATAGATAGATAGATAGATAGATAGATAGATAGATAGATAGATATAGATGATATAGGTATAGGTATAGGTAAAGGTATAGATACGGATATGGATATGGATATGGATATGGGTATGGGTATGGGTATAGGTATAGGTATAGGTATAGGTATAGGTATAGGTATAGGTATAGGTATAGGTATAGGTAGGTATAGGTATAGGTATAGGTATAGGTATAGGTATAGATATAGATATAGATATAGATATAGATATAGATATAGATATAGATATAGATATAGATATAGATATAGATATAGATATAGATATAGATATAGATATAGATATAGATATAGATATAGATATAGATATAGATATAGATATAGATATAGATATAGATATAGATATAGATATAGATATAGATATATCTTCCAAAAACCATTAGGGAAAAAAGTAATGCACTTTAAGGGTTCTAACAATGCACCATTTGAAGCAAACTGCTAAAATGCTGCTAATGCATAAGCATATTCCAAAATGTTGACTATTGCAAAACTACTTTCATCCCAACCTATTGGTTAACCATTTCTGCGTCAGCAGAAGGTATGTTTATTAAATGTGGGAAGCATTCCAAGTAAGTGAAGACTACCACATTCCATTATTATACAGAATCTCACTCTCTTATTCCTGATATCAGCCTTTTCTTTCTGTATTCATACTGAACTTATTCTTCTGAGAGAAAGAACAGTCCCTTGGTATGTTTTATTTTTCATATGCTGAATTAGAGTTGAGGGAAAATGCCATTTTTCATGTTGTCAGGATGTTTTAAAATAGCACATCAAATGCCCTGAATGAACTTTGCTGTTCGGAGAAAAGAAAATGATTTTACTAGAAATGAAATGAAAGACGAAATGAAAGAAGAAAGAGAGAAATAGAGAGGGAGGGAGGGAGGGAGGGAGGGAAGAAGGAAGGAAGGAAGGTAAATAAATCAGTTTTATATAGTGATCACTGTACAAATGTGATGATTGGGTAACATTTTGAAGAATGCTGATTCCCCACTTCAGGTCAATTTATCTGTGTTACTAAACACTGCATGACTGAATTACTAAATGATACATCAGAAGGAGTCTGGTCACAGTTTTTCAAACTAACAAATTTTATTTAAAAATTGCAGGATTTCACTGCACCAAAAACACTGGGAGCTAAGTCTGATCTAAAAAGGAGGCCAGTTACTTCAAGGATTTCAAGGAACTCCTTATAGTTGCTAGTTGCATAAAATCTGACACGTGTTTTCCTTTGAATCCAAAGCACTGCACAGTCTTATGAGATATAGTGCCTATCATGGCATCGGACCTTTGAGAGTATCTGCCTACTTCATTAGATGCTACCTGTTTACTTAGAAGGAAGTCTCAGCAACTTGCTGAGGGATCTGTCTAAGATATGACCAAAGGAGACTGATCTAAATTACCTTTGTAGGACTTATACATGGGATCAAAAGGAGAAGAGAAAATCCCATAGAAAAATGATTGTCTTGCCACTGATTAAACCCAATCATGAAGCACAGTAAAAGTATTCATGTATTCAAAAGCCACCTTTGCTTTTGTTTATTTTTTCCCCAATTGCACCATATATGTTTAATTTTTAGACCTTTGGGGCAATGGTGGGATTCAAATAATTTAACAACCAGTTCTCTGCCCTAATGATTTCTTACAACAAGCAGCTCACCAAACTGCTCAGAAAATTAGGTTTTCCTGAGGTGGTGTGAACTGGCTGAATCCCACCACTGCTTTTGGGTGAATTAGCAAACAAATGAAATAAAAAGGAGTCAAGACAATATCATTCTTCATATTGAATCAAAAGATCTCTAACAGATAGCCATGACTCTACACTACAATCTGAAATAACAGTTGAAACTAGGAAGCTCAGAATGAAGTGCAGAATTTGCGCTACAGAAATCACCTAAGGCCACTGGCAAAAGATGAAAATAAATGGGTTGGGACTCCCCCCCCCCATTCTTCCCATTTATTATTTTATAATGTTTTCCAAATCAGTTAGTTACAGTCTTGGTTACTCTTGCAGCGTCCTATATATACTTGTAGATATGAAGCATGATGGCCCCTTCCTCAAATACTTTCCAATGGCAAGTGGCCATTAGAAAGAAAGGTTTCAGACAAATCTCTAAGTGGGCACTACTAGTATTCATGAGAGGGGAAGATCTTCTTGTTGCTTATTAAATTTATAGGCCACCCCTCCCCCTCTTTCTGCAATGCGACTCTTAAGGATAGAGTTAAGGATATGCAAAGTGATTCAAGCTCAAAATGGCAGTTCTGAGTGTTTCAGCATATCTGCTTACTAATAGTTGACTTGCAAGGACAATATGGAGTTCTGGGAAAAGCAGCTTATTTAAATAAGAGATGCATTTAGGTTCTGACTGTTATTAAGGCCAGTTGTGACTGAATTCCTGCAGCTACCAAAGCTTTGCTAATAAATATACAGTATCTGGTGGTTTGATTCCAACGCAAACCCTCCATCCTCCCACTCCATCTATTTTTGTTGGGTTTATTTTTATTGTGCTGCTGTTTTAGTTTTAAAGCAGGGTAGGCGTGAATAGTTGGGACGATGAAAAGAGAGAGAGAGAAAGAGAGAGAGAGAGAGAAAGAGAAAGGGAGAGTCAGTCTACCCCTTTCTTTTCTCCCCTGTCTTCCCTTCATTCCAGTTAAAAAATCAAAGGAACATTTCTCTCCACTCTCTAAATAATTTCCCCAAATTAGGAAGAATTAATTATTTTAATTAGATGTTGTATATGGTAGCACTGCTAAGCTGTTTACTAGCTACCCACACAAACACAAAAGTGAGACTTTTTTTCCTTTAAAAAAAAGATGTGCAATTATGGCTTTTCCCCTGCTTCACCACTTCCCGGTCTGGTGCTGAGCAGCTAAATTTGCCCTCCTTCTTCATCTTCCATTGTAAAGGATTATCTTTTCATCAGCCATGACTAGCAAAGATGGAGAAGGAGTTTGAGTGGTTTACAGAGAGAAGACAAGTAAGGGCCAGAGGCAGGCTAAGGAAGAGAGAAGATGACAGCTGCATAGAGACTTCTATATAATGTCCACAGAATAATTGTTGCTACCAATTGCCACAATGGCAAATGGGGCTGAATGAGGACAAAACTGTACACCACATTTCTGTGAATCATGTACCACAATTGCAATAACAGAACATTTTTAGAAATGTCTTTTCTTTTTTTAATCCCCACTGACCTTTAAACATGTCCTTGTCAACAAGGTGCATATGAAAATCAAATGTTATGTTCTCCACAGTGAATTCCATGCCCCCCCTTTGTGTGTGTGTGTGTGTGTGTGTGTGTGTGTGTGTGTGTGTGTTTTGTCACTTCACTCACATGCAGTTGAGGTTATGCTCTTTTCAGGATCAAAAAGCTTTTTTCTCTTTGTGGATGATATACAGCCTATAATGGGCTATACAGATGAAGAGCCACTGACCAATTTCATTTTTTTTATTAATGTTTGTGAAAGGTCTATTTTTCTGAGCAGCAAGCTGTGAAATGAAAGTGGACTCTGTATGCCAGCCCACTTACCAGGTTTCAGCCTGCTGGCACAAAATTCTGGAATTTTTCCATGCTTATTATAAACAGATTATACAAATGAAGCAGGCTTTTACATATTGAATTAAAAGCAGGTTTATTGATCAACAGAGTTATGAGTTGAACAGATTATGCATGGAAGGTGTATTAGGTTGATTCTACCTCAGTATTTTAATTTCCACTCCCCAGTTCCACACTGAATGGAGGGGTCACTCATGTCTGTTACATTATGGAGTGTGGAGAGAGGGAGATTACTGATATATTATATGACAGTCTCCCTCATATCACTGTAGGCTGCCAGATTGTTGAACATCAGAAAGAAACTTAAGATGATACTTAGCTCTGAAGTTGGGTTTCAATTTCATGAATTGCATTCAATATTCTGACAGACCAATACATTGCAGAGGTCGATTTTCTCTGCATAAAATTATCCACTAAACATGGGTAATAAAAGTGAACTCCATTGCAAAGATACAGGAAAGTAGACCCTGCTAAATATATTTATGTCAGCCCAAAGAAACACAATTTCCTCATTCAAAATGCATGAAAATCATTTGGCTAAATCTGAATCAGATAAAACAAAAGTACGTTCAGTGGGGAATGCAGCTCTTATGGAAGAAGTAAATTTTCTTATAATTGACAGAAGAAATATGATCCTAGCAAGTGAGATATGCAGTTTGGAGTTGCTTTTTAAGCCAATTATGGTGTTTAAGAAGCATAAATTATAAATACCACATATACTTGCATCTAAGGTGAGAATTTTAAATACCAAACTATATTCCCCTCCCCCCCCAAAAAATTGAATTTATCTTATCCACAGGTGGGCTTATCTGCAAGTATATACAGTCTTTTAAAAAAAAAAAACCCAAATCCCCATACATACCCACAGCTAAATAGACCCTCAAAATTTTAACCAAGTTACAATGAAAAGTATAGCTTATCTGCATTTTTCATGGTATTTTTATAATAAGGGAAGGAAAGAATACTAGATTTGTTCTCCACCTTGAGTTATTTCTAAAAACAATAAAGGTAGGGTGAAAATAAATTAAATAAATAAATTAAAATTTTAACGGTTGGCATATCCCTAGGTTGGCTTATCTGTGAATAGATATGGTGGCAGAAAGATCCTCTGGTAAATAATTATTCTGACATTATCATTTATCGTTTAACATGGCTCACAGCAATGTCTTTGGACCTGGAAAACCAGGATTTTTTGACAGATGATCTCAGTCTTCTTACTTCTAAGCATAATTTCATTCCATGAGGATAAGACTGAAAGAGCAGGAATGCCATATAAGGTCCTTATGTAACGAAGAAATATGCAATCAATCAATAAAAGCCAATAGTGTACTTTGTATATGTAGGTGGAGGCTGTACTGGAAGATGATCCAAACTGAATCAGACCAAGAACTCTTTCAGCATTCAGTTCCATACAAAAAATTCAGAAAAGTATGGAATGGAAATAGAGAAAAAAACCCCCAGAATTGAGCAATTTTTTCCAACCTTACAAATAGAAATCGGAATGCCTCACCCTGAGTGTTCTATACTTTTGATAAAGCAATAGCAGAAACCTAAGGGAAGAAAGGAATTGGGCAACCACACTCGTTTGTATGTCATATTCAGTCTGAAGTATTGTGCAAATTTTACTGCACTGAAGAAAGGGGAAGTCAGAAGTGGTATGTCCGTTTTACATCAGAATAGCTTTCCATTGGCTGAGAGGCAATTTTTGATAATTTCTTCTTTTCCCTCTACCCTTTGAAATTATGGAGAAGGTTTTTACTCTGAAGCAGAATCCACAGAAGAAAATATATGAGAGCATTTTCTGAGCAAGGAGGGAGAGGCAAAAATGTCATCCTGAATTGCATTTCTATCCTGTCCTACAAAATCCTTTGTATTTCTAGAAAGGCAATTATGCATTCAATCAATCTATCTATTATTTCTTAATGGGAATTTATATCTTAAAATAGTTTGCTTGTTTTGTACAAAAAAAAATCATCATATGCCAAGTATCTAAATTCCAAGATAAAAGACCATCAAATGGTCCCTTCCAACTCTGTTATTCTAGTCTATTCTAAATTAGATTTCTGAAAGTGAATATTTTCCAATTGTTTTTCAATAGTTAGAAGCTATTAGAAATCAATCATAGTTGTTAAAGAAAATTAAACAATACCAAAGTTATAGAAGGTGATAGAGATAGATAGATAGATAGATAGATAGATAGATAGATAGATAGATAGATAGGTAGGTAGGTAGGTAGGTAGGTAGGTAGGTAGGTAGGTAGGTAGGTAGGTAGGTAGGTAGACAGACAGACAGACAGACAGACAGACAGACAGACAGACAGATAGATAGATAGAAATAGATAGATGATACAGACAGACAGACAGACAAACAGATGATAGATATAGATAGGTAAATGATAAACTTACTCTAATATACAAAATTGTGAATGCACATATATTTCACAAATATTAAAACACTATTGGATTTGATAAACTGTTAACTAGTTTTATTACTTGAACATATATGTTCCAATCTGGGAATTTGTACAGCAGTACATACGTACATCCTCTTGCCTCCCAACCAGTTATCACCATTTGATTAAGGGGAATTTGCTTGGCTTCTTTTACTTGAAAGGAGGAAAGCAATTCAGTGAAATCTGCCATGGAAGGTAATAATTTTTCACTTACTCGTGATGAGGTGTGTGTAAATCTCCTGTTATTACATTTGTAATAACTTTTCCAGTGATCCAATTGAATTGCAAGGAACTCTTCTTGTCTAAAATTGCAATAGAAAAACCTTAATGTTTACTTCTCAAAAGCAGCATCAAGAACATCTTGAACATAAGATCAGAAAAAATAAACCTCTTCCACAACTACTTTATACGATGTCTCTAAATACAGAGACATGCTTAGTAGCGATGTAGTTAGCTTGACAGACTCAATTATATGATTTTTAAAAAGATGTATATAATTGTTTATATTTGTATTATATTGAGGATAACAAACCCTTCACATACATCAGGGAAATTGGATTAAATATGACAGATAAAAGTGAAAAGAAAAGGGGGGGAAAGCTGTTTACATTTAATTTAGTTATATAATTATTTTCATAACAACAAAAATTATTAAAGTTATCTGAGTTAATTATAAAATAAAGATTAATTATAGAAAAATTGAAAATAGAAAGAAAAAACCCTATTAAAAAATGGAATGAAGACAATCCAATTCTTTAATGCTTAAGAAATACTATAGCAGAGGACAGCCAAAATTCAGCCATAAATTGGTTTGCCTTTAATAGAGCATGGGTTCCATAGACTGAAAAAATGTTTCTGAGGGCACACGGGGCATTTCCCTGTCAGCTCCAGCGTGCAAGTGTGCGCTGGCCAGCTAAGTTTTGGTCATTTTTTTGCTCTTAGAAAACCTCAGGAGCCTGGGGTGGGTAAAAAATGGACCTACCAGGACCACCGGAAGTCTGAAAACAGTCTGTTTCTGGCCTCCAGGGGTGGGGGAGGCCGTTTCTGCCCTCCTCAGTCTCCTAGAAAGCCTCTGAAGCCTGGTGAGGGTAAAAAACACACCTACCAGGCCCACCAGAAGTCAGAAAATGGGCCATTTCCGGCTTCCGGAGGGCCTCCAGGGGGTGGGGAGGCCATTTTCACCCTCCCAAGGGTCCAAGAAAACTGTTTGTGCATACATGAGGAAGCGGGATGGTCGTGGTCATGCACACATGTGGAGGGGGAATGGCAAAGGGGGCATTAAATTATGGGGGTGGGCACATGAGCGGACATGATAGCACACATGTGTACTTTTGGCACCTGAGACGAAAAAGCTTCATCACTGCTATATGCTATGATAAGCTAACTTCAGTTATTGTGAGAGATGAACAGGCTGAGCTAGAGAGTGGGGGTTAAATATGTCATCAGTTTAGAGTCAATATGTAGTCATGAGAAACCCAAGTCCACCCCCCATCCATGAATTCTGGTATCCCTTATCTAGTTGGACCATTGCTTGTTTAGATTCTTCTGTATAGGTGGCAAAATTAAACTCTTAGTGCTTTGAACCCAACTCCTGTTCTGGATTATTTGCACCTGACAGTTATTATATAATAATATTACATACTATTAAAATATATAATATTTTTCACTTCCTTAATGAAGTGGCTGAGATACTAATTAAGCTCTTCCTTGAACAATTTGAGACTTATTATTGGAAACTTTTAACCTCATCAATTAATTCCAGAATAAGCATGTGCAAAATATTGGATTGCCAAACTAATTTTAATAAGTATATACTTTTAAAAAAAAATCAGGTTAAAGATGTAAGTATATACTTGATAAACAGGTCATCTCATATTAGGGCCATGAAATAGGATGGTTGTGTGTGTCAGTGATCTCATGGTGGTAGGTATGAGTAGCTAGTAAAAACCCACTCCTTTTTATAATGTGTGTAACTGATGTTAAACTTGGGTAAGTCTTCAATCTTCCACTAGCTTCTATTATCTTGACATGGTTTATCTTGACAAACATGCACACACAGAGATACCCCTGTATATTATTGCTTTGGATAGAATTAATTTTAAGAATGCCATTTTAAATACCTTTGCCACTTGTTGTTATTGTTGATGATGGTGGTGGTGGTGGTGGTGGTGGTGGTGGTGATGATGATGATGATGATGATGATGATGATGATGATGATGATAAGAGTTAATTTATTTGAGAATGATTCTTGGTGATTTAGTCAGCTCAGACATTTATCTATCATTTGGAGTATTTGGACCAGATCTTCTTTTGCTTCAGAGGTTTTACAGAGCTTGAAGGTGATTCAAGTATTGACTTTGGCTTTTAAGCAAGCTTTCTTTTTTTCACAGGAAGTTCAAAGTATTTGATGTCATTAATAGCTATTTATGCATCCTCTGAAATAATGAACTGAATGCCTACTCTGGTAAACCAATGGAGAGTTGCTTTATGTAATGCCAATTGATTTCCAATTATCCCAAATGAGATTAACCCAAATACTGAATATTTGCAATGTATTTAATAAGAATTGACCATGATCATCTTAGTTTTGGAGCTGGGTCCTCAGTTTGTTTAAAAGGACTTGTCTTAATTTTGGCAAATTTGAGCCTCTTAGTATTTTTCAGTTTGATATTTGTGTGATAGAAAAGTTTTTGCTTTCCTGAACCATTTGGAACATTTTAAGAACTTTTGGGCCATGGAGGCTAGCTAAAGAAACTGATTTAGTAGAATCAAGGTATAGATTAGGAGTAAAGTGATCAATCAGCTTCAAATCCACAGTGGGGTTCTAAATTATTATTTGGTAGTGATCCCTGATTATATCATTATACCTTCAACAAGTAAGGAAAAAAGAAAATAGTTGGGGTGGCAGAAGATATTTTTAAGTCTTCTTATTGATTGACTAAGATTGAAAAGTTTTTTTTTTTTTGAAGAATGAATACGTTTTATGTAGAATGATAAGACAAAAAGTTAGGCACAGGGAGCTGTTTCTAAATTTATGAAAGGGAACAGATGAAATTAAGCAATACCCTAGTGCATTTTCAATATCTGCAGTGGTTCATAATCCTGTGGGGAACAATTGACTGTGAGATACAAGCCAAAAGACATATCAAATTAAAACTAGCAGCAAATGTTTGGCAGTCTTGTCTCCCTATTGCAAAGTATGTCAAGTATAATTTTGTTGATTACTGTACAGAACTATCCAGGACAGTTCCTAATTTTGTCCTTTCCATATCAGTAAAGCATTAGTAAAGAACCCAATGACTTCCATCTTCAAGGAGACAGGAGTGTGATGAAAGTTCTGAGAAGTAACTCACACTTTTTCATCTTCTTCACTTGCAAGAGGAATACATTAGCTATTTTCTAACTCATGCTTTATCTTGATCTGAGTCACTCAGTCACCTGTACCACAAGATGTGATAAACAAACAAATACTGATAGAAAAGAATGTTTGTCGTTCAAGGTTGAATGGTGCATTCTCTGCAGGAGTTTCATGGTGATATCTCCAGTGCACTTCAATCTACTTTCTGCAAGAAAACAAGAGCACCGAAGACCCACAGTTCTTAACCTGGACTTTTCATATTTTTCAAATTTCTGATGCCATGTTTTAAAAAAAATCATGCTAAAAAAATCCACTATATAGATACATTTAGTAATACATTAAAATGCCCACTTAAAATTACTAAAACTCTTTCATACAAATTGAAATTGATTTTAAAGATTAACATATTTTCTATGGATCACATTTTTTGAAAACCATAAATTAACCCAAAATGGGGGCGGGGGAAGGGGATTGAATAAATTGATGGGTAAGGAACAAAGAATCCCCATCTCTCTCCAGTCTGACTTCCTTAGCAAAAGCCCAAGTGTATAAGTTGATACAGATTGGTGGATGGGTGAACAGAAAGTGACCTTTCTCCCCCTACATTAATGGTAAAGCTACAGGTTCCCCTTGCACATATGTGCTTGTCATTCCTGACTCTAGGGGCAGTGTTCATCTCCGTTTCAAAGCCAAAGAGCCAGTGCTGTCAAAAGGCAGCTCTGTAGTCATATGGCCGGCATGACTAAATGCCGAAGGTGCATGGAACACTACTACCTTCCCACCAAAGGTGGTCCCTATTTTTCTACTTGAATTTTTACATGCTTTTGAACTGCTAATTTGGCAGAAGCTGGGACAAGTAACGGGAGCGCACTCTGTTATGCAACCACCAAACTTTCTGATCTACAAACTCAGCATCTTAGCCACTGAGCCATTGCATCCCACTACATTAGACCCACTAAACCACTACACAAGAGTAGTAGAAAAGCAGGAGGCGAGTAAGATCAGATACAACTTACTTAATGACTACATTACTCAGTGACAGAATTTATGACCACTCCCAATTGTGGTCATAAATTGAAGATTACTTACCTACTATTCGTCAGCAAACTTTTCAAATCCTTCCTTATGTTTCTCACTGTGTTCTACAGAGCTTTACACAGTTGGGAGAAGAGCATTTTTGGTTCAGTTCACTTGTGTGTGTTTTACAAGGAAAAAATATGGCACTTTTTTTGTAACTAGAATCATAGATGGGCCTTTAGCTTGTATTTGAAACTTTTCCTTGGTATACCAGTAATATTGAATAAACCTTTAAATCAATATGAGGTTTCAGCAATTTCCTCCATCAGAAATCACTGCCCATATAATTGTTGCATGAAGATGACTCTCAGTCACTAAAGAAGATTTATGGATCAAAAGCAAGATCAGCAAAGGATCATACAAGGATTGTCTATGCACAATGCAGTATGCACACACTCCCAAACTTGTTTATTTATTCAGAGTGTTATTGATCCCAACCCAGGTTTTAATTTCGCACTAAATACTACAATAAAATATTTAAAGCTCCCTTATCAAAGTTAATATCAGAGCTATAATTCAGATGTATTTTCTCATTTCTTTTTTAATACTATGATATAACCTTGTGAAAAGGGATGTTGTAACCTAAAGGATTGGGCATCAGTATTATCTTTATGTACCTCTGCATATTCAAACCTTTTCCTGGGGCTTTATTCAAATAACATAGTTTAATTAACGTTTTAACAAGGGACCTAAAATTTTTGCTAGAAGTGAAATATAATTCCATCAGGGCATAGGAGAAGGGCAGACACTTCATTGTTTTCTCTATCATTGTTTACTTAGAGGCATCGATTTTTATATTCACTATATTCACTATTCATAGTAATACCATTCTGCAATAAAGTTTTGTTGAAGAGATTTCCATTTCTTCTCTCAATTTACTTCTGTTTAGTAGTTAACTATATATAGTGACTGAAATCAGGTTGCGACTACTGTTGTGTTTTTTCAGAAGATATCATGGGCTGACTTTACCTCCTTAGCAATCTTTACAGCAGAGATGGATTGCTACTGGTTTGCACCAGTTTGGGCGAGCCGGTAGTGGTATTTTGGCCTTGCCACAGAACTGGCAGCAACCCAGGCTGGCCACCCCCCCAAACTAGTTCCTCAGTTGCCGCTGCCGTTGCCGACATGGTTTTTTAAAGTAATTTTTTCATGTTCTGTGCATGCAGAACAATTTACAGTCAACTGTGCATGTGCACATGTGCACAGCACATGTCTGGTGTGCATGCGTGCAAAGCACACACAAAGTGAACCAGCAGCAATGCCAGGAGCAACCCACCCCTGCTTTACAGCAATATTTGCTTTATAGAAGGCTAGTAATAGCAACAGCAGAAACAACAACAACATAATATAATAAAGATTGATTATATATATTTCTAAAAAAACACTTGCAATTTTCCAGATACAATCTCTCACATGGTAACTGGATGTAGAGAATTAAGGATGGTGACTTTGACAGAGCTAACATAGAATGTATTGCCTAGAGAAAAGGGGGCTGAAGCATTTTTTTTTAAGTCCAGAAGTGCAAGAGGACATTTGGAAGAAGCCCAGGCAGACTCTTCCCTTCCCTGTACCCCTACGTGGTTCTGATTTACACTGGAGGGAGACTGTAACAGACTTCAGCATCATGTCTTCTCAGAACCATTATTAATTTCCTTGAGATTTGAGAAGGGTGAAGCTGAAGTCAGGTAGTGGATGAATCTGAGCAGAGGCAAGCTTGCTGTCTCTGCTTCTGTCCTTTTCTTTGTGTGTTACAATATTATATACACCCCACAAAGTGACAGTGCTTATGATGCAACACTGCTTAGGTCATTGTGGTGAAAGTAGTGAGAGCCTGAGGATGCTGCTGATACATGATACGGATATAACATATAATCTCTGCTATCTTTTTTATTTGGGGACCTCAATGTTGACTCCTTGTGACCACCTGGACTAAACCCTGAAGATCAAGGAGAGATTCAACCTAGAAATAAGGATAATTTTTCTGAGAACAATTAACCAATGGAACAGCTTGCCTTTGGAAGTTGTGGGAGCTTCATCACTGGAGGCTTTCAATAAGATATTGGAAAGCAATTTTAAGAAATGATGTAGGGTTCCCTGCTTGGGTGGGGGAGTTGGACTAGATGACCTACAAGTTTCCTCCCAATTCTGTTAATCTCTCTAGAACAATTTCTCAGCAAGATTCAGAAGTGGTTTCCATTATCTCCTTCCTAGCATTGAGAGTACCTAGCCCAAGGTCACCCATTTGGTTTCATGTCTAAGGCAGGACTAGAACTCATGGTTTTCTGGTTTCTATTTTGATGCCTTAACCACTACCCCACATTGGCTAGGCAGGGACTATTTAAAAGTCCCTTTTCCTTACCCCATGCCTTAATTTCTTCAGATTACTGTTTCTTATTCCTTTTCTCATTGGGAAACTTGCTATGATTGATATTTGTGAATCTGACACTGGAAGTGCATTTGCACTTTCTCTTTCTCTGTCAATCCAAGGAAGCCACAGGGCAATATTGCCTCATGTTTTTTAATGCATGAACGGGTTTTAAATAAATTGTGTTTCAAGTTCTGCATCAGATCTTAGTTTCTGATTACTGGCTTGCAATGTTTATACTCTTCTGGCGTTGTAGGTGACTTCTTATTAATGATGCATGAGGAGAGAGCATGGGGAAGAACTGGACTTCTAACAAATTAAAGAAAAAAGAAAGGAAAAAGGTGAATTAAGAAATAAAGACAGCAAAGGAATTGAAGTAGAAAAAAGTTTATAGGAAAAGTACAGCTCCTTAATGGTTACACCAGCTTGGGAAGAGTAGTTTCAGAATGATTCTGTTAACAAAATGAAAAAAAAATGATGCATTTTTGTCATGTAACTTATAATATCCTTGAAAGAACATACACCACACAAACAGAATCTTAAATGTAGTCCAGTAACCATTAAATTAAGAATACAGAAGAGGGCCATGCTATTATTCAGTGCTAAAATACAAAGCAAAAAACATATATCACTATTTTTACCAAACAGGACGTAGCTCAAAAAAAGAACACAGGTTTTGCTAATAGACTATTGCAGGTTTTAATCCCTAACATCTTAGTTTACAACAGGCCCAGGTTTTAAAAGAACTGATAATCTGGCTTCTGTTTAGATAAACATGCTTATGGTGTAGGATTGGTGAAAGTGTTTGGAAAAAAATAGCTTAACAGCTTCTAGGTTAATAGAAATTATTATAGAAATCGGACAATATATTACTGGAGGAAATAAAAAAAACCTTGCAGCTTCTCCTTCAGCTAAGGAGAAGATAGTCTCTGAAGTTCATTCCTCAAACGAATAGCATATTCCGTTCATTCAATCTAATTTTTCAAAAATGGTTGATACTTGTAATAGTAATGCCAAACAATTTTTCCAGCCAAGGGGGAAACTGTGTTGAGTATAAAAATCAGTTATTCATGCAGATATTTATCTTAATTTTTGGAAATGGATTCTGCCAGGCTCTCACTGAGATGACAATGAAGACATTGGGGAATCCTTGATGGAACCAGGTCAGACCTGGGAGGCAGGAAGAGGATTAGAGAAATATGCTGGTTGAAGAAGGAAGGGAGAAGACAGCCCAGTTTAACTTCCAATAAGTTGTTTTAGGAATTACATTACATTATTTTATTTTCTTTGATGGAGATTTTCTTGCTTTGTAGTAATGAATGTTCTTTGTACAGCCTTTTCAATTGCTACAGAAATAATGGAAAAAGAGTTTATCTTTGTAGGATGAATTTGATGCTCATGAAGAAATTATACAGAATGCCAAAAGGCAGGAATGGAATTTGCACAATTCAAGAATTTTGAGGAGCAAAACTATGACACTAATGGATTTGCATGCCACATTAGGAACTCATCCAACTGTCGCAAGTTCATAATTGAGCAGAACTCTTTTTAGTTCTTGAAATTTGAACTCCTTGCACACAGTCATTAGTTTACTAACTTAAATTTAAGGAATGAAGAGCCGTGGTGGCGCAGTGGTTAGAATGCAGCACTGCAGGTTAAGTCACTGCTTACTCTAGGAGTTTGATTCTAAATGGCTCACGGTTGACTCAGCCTTCCATCCTTCTGAGGTCGATAAAATGAGGATCAGATTGTTGGGGGCAATATGTTGACTTGGTAAACTGCTTAGAGAGAGCTTTAAAGCACAATGAAATGGTATATAAGTCTCTCTGTATGTGATTGTGTGTGAGATTACTTATTGTACACTGTTGGAATGGGTATTCCTCCCCAATATTGTACTATAGAATACATAGTCTTGAAATTTCTAGGGGGAAAAAAGAAACCCAACCAGGTGGAGGAGGAAAAGATCATTCCCTTTTGAGCTTGTCTGGTGGAACACAAATCAAACTTCATCAAGAGCTCCTCACCCATGGCTTATAGGTTCTGGTAAATAAAAACAGGACACCAATGCTGGATCTAATCCTTGTTTATGTAACTGGTACTCACTGATCACCCACTGTGATTACAATAGAAAAAATTGTTGGAGCTAAGTCTCCATGCTCCCCACCACCTCCCCCAGCACCCAATGTTCCATCTTATTACTAAACCTCCGGTCTTTTAATGTCCCTAGCAAACTCCCTCTACCTCACTAGTTCCTCCCATCCATCATGACTACTCCATGCTCTGCTGTCCCCACTAGCCAGCTTCTGGCCACACCCCTTGTGTGTAGTGACGTGTGGTGAGGTTTATAGCTGGTGAGGCAGCAATCTTTTTGGACTTGTGGACTTCAACACCCAGAATTCCACAGCCAGGCATGCTCAGTTCCGAATTAAAGTGACAGCGTTTGTTTTTCTTCTTTGCTAAATAAGTTTCCTTCTTTCTTTTTCTTTTTCTTCTCCCTTCCCCTCCTTCCTCCCTCTCTCCCACCCCCCTCTCTCAAACACACACTCATACACACACTCATACACACACATACGCACACACAAAGTTGCACCAGGAGGATGAAGTTTGAATTCCTCCCCCTCCCTCCGACCCACATATACCTTTTTCAGCTGTTTCAGAGAGGATTTCAACTCTGCTCTTGCCTGCCATCATGAAAAGAAAAAAAATGTAAAAGGAAAAAGGCAAGAACTGAGGTCAGGCTGGGCTAGTTGCTGCCAGAGTCACAGTGGATGACTCTACTTAACTGTTTAAAAAAGCCTCTAAAAAGCACTCTCCACAGGAGGAGGCAGGAGAACGATGTGCCTCATTTACGTCAGGAATTTTTCGGCTTTTAACCCTTGCTTAACTCTGCTCGAGTGATCATAAAAAGTCAGACTAGATGAGGCACGTCATTCTCCTGCCGCCTCCTGTAGAGGGCACTTTTTAGAGGCTTAGTTAAACAGTTAAACACTAAGCAGAGTCATCAATGGTGATTCTGGCAGCAACTAGCTCAGCCTGACCTCGGCTCTTGCCTTTTTCCTTTTACATTTTTTTTCTTTTCATGATGACAGTGGTGAGGCTCTGCCTCCTCTGCCTCCCCTGACTGCATGTCCCTGCTTGTGTGTCAGTTGAGGCTGTTGGTAATGGCCACTGCTCCCAGCAGAGAAGAGCTGAGGGTGAGTCACCAGCCTCCTGTTGGTGGCCTGAATGCCCAAGCTGACAATGGCATTTTCATTGATCTGTCACTAGTGTTTCATTTATGTTCCTGCAACATCATCTGTCATAGGCAGTCAAACCAATTTTCTTCTAAAACAATTTGTCTGGAGTTCCACAGGTCTTGGAATCAGGTTGATTTCCAGAAACTCTGCCCTGATCCCGACTATCCCCCCTCAAGCTAGTACTTTCACAGCACATCTTACCAACTCCAGTCAGCTTCTAGACAATTCTTGGTTTTCTTTACCCTGGTTTAACGGGTTTCCACTTAAGTCTGTCTCCAAGACATGCTATACTGCAACATTTGTTGTCGGGAAAAGTGCCTGGCTGCGTAATGATGAATTCCTGCTTTTATTACAGGTCCCCGTGGGAATGTATGTGGAGGAATGATGTCTTAACAGCTAGAAGACTTTCTCATCATACCAACTGTTGAAAAATGCACATGATGTGATCAAAGAACATGGCAAAGGAGAAAAGCAACAATTTGTAGAGTGGCAATAACTAAACAATTCTCCCCCTCTATCTCCCCTTCTTCTCTCTCTTTCTCTCCTTTATTGATCAGCTTACAAGAAGCACTGATTTATGATGGCACTGAATATGGAGTAATTCTGTTAGTTTTGCCAGGTATGAATGCATACATTTTGATGCCTCTGAACAAATGGAGATGTACTCAAATGATTTGCTATTGCTGCTTTAGGGCAGCATGCAAATACTGGTTATTCTAATATGAAAATGCAGATGGTGGATGGGTCTCCCTTTCAACATATAAGAGACCTGAAAGGCAGTGGGCCAAGCTCAGCAGGGTGGGTATATAAATGCAGAATTATGATTCACTGTCAAATAATTACTTTTTTCTTAGACTCCTGACTATCTCTAGAATACTTTTAGATGGTTTTACGGTTGGTATGAAATGTGACAGACAGGGAGAGAACAACGAGAGTTACAAGTTCCCTTTTTACTTTTAATTATTCACAAAGTTAGTTGGTAACTTTGGTGTAGGCTGGCTAGTCCACAGCTGTTGTGGGGCACTTCTTTGAAACATGTGCTGCACAGCCTGGGAAACAGCAGGGCTTCTTCTTATTTCTTGTCTGGAATAAAAAAAAAGCCCACAAGTGGTGATAAACCTGCAGCACTGGCATTTCTAATAGTTAGTTAAGAATACCATTAAAATAGGGAAAATAAAACCAGCCACATGCTCACCAACTTAAATAAAAATCAAGAACAAGTAAATAATAACCTCCCCTCCAAAGCAAGGGAACATGAAATAGAAAAGCAAAACAGCAAGAGTGACATTTCACAGACGACTTACATGTCTATAATCTGATTTATCTTTTTTAGGATTGCTGCAAAGAGTAAATGGGTCTGGATGAAATTAGGCTGTAGCTCAATTCCCGGGAACTTGCAATTGTAATGATATATGAGAACAATCTTGGGAGACGAAAGGACAAGGCAATGGTCAGATAAGAGGCAGTTGAGTCTTCAGGAGGAATTGGGGTGTGGCAACATCTTAGAAAGGACCCTCCTTGTTTCTTGGACTGTAAATGTGGGGGAGGGGATGGCTATGTCCTGCCAGACTTACAAGACTCTGTTAATGTAACCTTATAATAATAATAAAAAAAGATTTAGTACTCCTGGATGTGCTTCTGGCCTGTAGTACAAGGAGGACAGCAAGGGAGACAAGCAATGAGACTGTGCATATGTACCAGGGGTGGGTTTCAGGTGGTTCACGGCGGTCCCCGCGAACCGGTTGGTCAGCGAACCCGGAAGTAAGTAACTTCCGGGAATGCCAAAAGGTCTGCCCGCCCGCGTTTCTTACCCGGTTTTGATGAGTTCTGCGCTTCCACGCATGCGCAGGACGCATACAGCGCCTGCGTGATCCTCCAGGAGCAGCTGGAGCATCACACAGACGCTAGTACGCATGCGTGCACTGCGCGCATGCATGAGGATGCCGCCGGCCCCGTTCCAACTGAACCGCTTTCACACCGATGTTGTGATGGAAAAAAAAACTGCAACATTGTGAACCAGACTTGAAGGGAGGGGCAGGGTTGATATTGTAATGCACAATATACATTTCATCATTTTTGCTATCCCCTGGCTATCTGAGGCTGCCTATAACTCAGTCTAATGAAAGCCTGCAGAACTCTGCTATTCTCTAACTTGTCCCCACACTAAAGACTTTCCATTGCATTTATCTCCACATGTTGTGTGTGTGTGTGACTGTGTGTGTGTGTTTCAGTGTTAACTTTTGGCTTCTTGGCTCTTTCCCCCCGTATTTTGGTATATTTTTGTCCTCACTTACTACCCAGTAATGTCATGACATGTGGCCATTATAGTAAAGGCTAGTGGTGGGTTTCCATTTTTTTTTACTACTGGTTGACTTGTGCTCGTGTGTGTGTTCTCTTGTGCGTGTGCAATGCTTCTGCGCATGCACAGAAGCGTCCAGGCAGGTGGGCGGAGCCTCTTACCACCACTACTACCAGTTCACCTGATCCAGGCTGAATCAGGAGCAACCCACCTCTGGTAAAGGCAGATTTCATAGTTTCACTGTCCTTTTCTTTTAAAAGGTGCTTATGATTGGTTATGCTCTTACGATGGGTAATGCATCTAATGAGCTAAGTTCCTATTAGTTTCATATTATGGCCATAGCAATATATATGTGCTTTATCATTTTGATTACCTCTGTTCCTGATGTCTGTTAGATAGTGAATATGATAAATAACAGAGTTGTGAAGCAGGCTTTCAATTCAGTTCTCCAATGATACTTTGAAATAAAGCAAAAGATGTGAACGTAGCACCTATTAAAAAACATTAAAGCAAAAAAGTTTTTTTGTTTTCTGAAAAAAAAAACATGTCTTCCACAATTCCGTGCATTGAAAAAAGATTTGGGGAATTATGCTACATTTCCCCTTTAGGCAAGGCTTCTCCAAAATGGTCAATATCAACCCCCAAGAACTATTGATATTGAAATTGCTGCTGCTGTTCTTATTCTGATTATGAGCATTATAATTATTTATAGTTCTATCAGTTAAAGTAGTATTTATGATTTTCAGATAATGAATGTTTGGGTGTTTGTGAACAATGTGTAACTTCTTGGAAATGTCAATGAGGTTGAGAACCCTTCTCTAAGTCCTACAAGCTACAGTTTTTAATATTTTAATATGAAATGCTTCATAGTTCTATTAAAATGGTATTGTGTTTTCCTTTTGTTTCCTAATTGTTCATATTTTATTTTTAATTTCATTTTTAATAAAATCTCTCTAACAAACACCTAGACATCAGGTCTTTCTCTGAGTATAAAGTGATTAGAACAAAGGTTCCTGTGAAGTAGTCTTGTCAGTTTCTCAGGATTTTTTTGTTAATTTTACCACAGCAGAGAATTGATCGGTAAGTCAAACATTAGGAAACAGGGGAAGAAACCATTCAGCTGCTTGAGAAGGTTTTGAATACAGGAGAAGTAGAATGGGGCTATGCCACCTAGCTTGTTCTCAACATAGTATGGGCACTATCACCCTGCACATATGAGGATCCTCGTACTAGTAAATACCAGAAGGTCCTAACTTTTACCATTGAGTAAGTAGAGGGGGTGACATCATGTTTGTCATTCAATGTTGTCAACATGTCAACACAACACATTGTATTGACAACAATGTAGCCAACACGTTTACTATAGTCAATATGTAGTCTTTAATAGAACTGCATCTACATGGAGGGAATTAAGCAGAACCCCAAGCTTCTGTATTGGACCCAGTAGTCTTCAACATCTTCATGAATGACTTAGATGAGGGGATAAAAGAGGAGCCCATAAAATTTGCGGATAATACCAAGTTGGCAGGAAAAGCCAACTGTTGTGTCCTGGCCAGCAGATGGTGCTGTGTAAGTCGCCTCTGATTGGCCAGAATGCGCCTGCCGACGGGCGAGAAAATCCTGGGCTTCTCATTGGTTCCCTGTCTGACAGCTACAGGTATAAATAGGGGGTTGCTTGCCTTTTGCCTGTTACAAGTCTGTTACAATAAACATTCAAGTTACTGTTGATCGGTCTCCTCAGTTATTGTCTTTCAAGACATAAAACTGGCGACGAAGGCTGGAGAACCAGATCCTTACTCTGTGCCTCCAATGGCTGCTGCTTCTGTATTTTCTCCGTTCCGTCCAGAGGCTGAATCATGGAACGCTTTGAGAAAGCGTGGCATTTTCCTCAATTACTGCAGACCTGAGATGTTCGCTACGCTCAGGCGCTTTCTTCGCCTACCCCAGTCTACTCAATGTCATGGGACCTGCTCCTGTCATGGCTCAAGACTCACTACGAGCCCGCACCCTCCCATTTTGCACGATGGCAATTTTTTCGATGATGTGTCCAAAAGGAAGGACAATCTATCAGCCACTACGTGGCTGCCCTACGGGCTATGGCCATCAACTGTGAATTTTCTGACCTAGATGAGGCCCTTCTAGAACAATTCATCTATGGCCTCAGAGATGTCCACCTACACCGCCGAATTCTTTCACAGTCTGAACTGACACTCAAGATTGCTATGGACGAAGCCCGGGCCTATGAAATGGCTGACCAGTCCAACCCCTGATTTCTGCCATTTACCTCAGCCATCGGCTCCTCCAGTTCCTGCCTCCTCCGTCTACCACCAGCAGGTTTCTGATGTGTTCCAGTCCGAGCTGGACCTGGCCATCAACTGTCTCCAATCTCTCTTTGCCAAGGACGGTCGTTCCTGCCTGAGCTGCGGTGGCCGGCATCCCTGTTCTACCTGTCGCTTCTGCAATGCAATCTGCTGAAAGTGCGGCAAGTAGGGTCATTTGGTGACCGTCTGCTGTTCTGCCCAAGCTGACCAGAGCCCATCCAGCCTGCCTGCTGCCGCCTACCACCCGCCTGCCCCTTCTGCGGGCTACCGCCAAAACTGCGTCTCCCTCGGGGACACTGACGAAGCGTGCCCTGAATGGCTAGTCGACTCAGCCTCTTCCTCCTCTGTGGGGGGGTCGGAGTAAGCTCTACCTATGCCTCCTATTGGAAGGCCACCCCTGTTCTATGGAGCTGGACATTGGATCCGCAAGATCCATTATCTCTTGGGACTCCTTATGTTCTCTTCTGCCCCACCTCTACAAGCACCAGCTAGCTCCCACTAACTGCCGCCTCAGGGACTATCAGGGGAACCCCATCCCTTTGCTAGGCTCTGGCCATTTCCTTGTGTCCTATGGCTCCTTTCGAGCTCGCCTTCTCCTGTTAGTTGTCAAAAGCCCCTTGGCCTCCTTACTGGGCTTAGCCAACACTCCAAAAGATAGGCTCAAGATCCAGATGAAACTCAATAGATGTTCACTGGGCCCTATCTAACAAAATGAAATTTAACATAGAGAAAAGCAAAGTCTAACACTTAGGCAAGAAAACCAAAAGTACAGATACAAACTAGGTGAAACTTGGCTCAATAGTAGTAACTGCAAGATGGATCTTGGAGTCCTAATGAACAACAATCTTAACATAAGCCAACAGTGTGTGACAAAAGCCAAAAAAAATATCAATGCAATACTAGGTTGCATTAACATAGGAATGGAATCCAGATCATGCAAAGTAATAGTACCACTTTATAAAGCTCTAGTAAGACCATACTTAGAATACTGGTTTTGGTCATCCCAATGCAAAAAAGATGTTGAGATTTAGGAAAGAGTTCATAGAAGAGGAACAAAGATGATTAGAGCCCTAGATGCTATAACATAAGAAGAATTGCAAGTACTGGGTATGCCTGGTCTAGTGAAAAGAAGGGACAGGGGTGACATTATAATAGTCTTCCAATACTTGAAGGGCTGTCACAAGGAAGACAGTGCCAACCTCTTTACCAAAGCAAGACAAGACAAGAAACAATGGATGTAATCAAGGAGAAAACCTAGAACTAAGGAGAAAATTCCTAACAGTGAGAACAATCAACCTGTGGAACAAATTGCCTTCGGAGGTTGTGGGTGCCCCATCATTGGAGATTTTTAAGAAGACACTGTCAACCATTTCTCAGACATAGTAGAGATATATTTCATGAGCAGGGGATTGGACTAGATCATATCCAAAGTTGCTTCCAACTCTGTTATTGTTACACGGGAACAGGATTATTTGGCTGGATGCATCATTGCCCTCATGCTTTTTTAAACGTATCAAAGAGAAATATTTTCAAAAGAGATTTCATATTTCTTGGATTAGATGCAAATGGGTAAAAAAATGCCATTGTCTAGAGAAACGACTGTATGTCCAAGCTTTATATCATGTACACAAATACCCCTTATAACAACAATCATCTTTTATCACTTTTCCCCATCTGCTTCAATATTTGCTGTTTTATTTTTACATCCTGTCATTTTTTAAATTTTCTCTTAAAGGGGAGAAACCAAGCCAGCATCTTGACAAGGAAATCTGTCTGCCTTGTGGTTCCCTTTAATTGGCGAATGTCTCATTCAGCTTTGTGCCTTTTGGCAAAAAGGGAGAAGAAAACATTTATGCAAAACATTTCCAACACATTAATGTGTTACACTAAACAAAGATTTTAAGATTGCATCCTTATCAATACGGTTATTATATCCAGATTT
Source organism: Thamnophis elegans (assembly GCF_009769535.1). Taxonomy (NCBI): domain Eukaryota; kingdom Metazoa; phylum Chordata; class Lepidosauria; order Squamata; family Natricidae; genus Thamnophis; species Thamnophis elegans. Next base: position 68,479,138 of record NC_045542.1, read on the forward strand.
GAATAAAGACCTACCTGGATTTTTTTTTCTTCAATCAATGCTCAATTCCAATGGATTTATAAACATGATTTATGACACTAATTTTAATCTGAGAGATTGGTTCTGGAATAGTCAAATATCCATTTTATCAAGCATAAATCAAAGAGACTTCAAATGTATGCATATAAGCCATGCATTTGCAGAACTCCTGTTTACTGTTGCCTATCATCCAATAAAAATAAATAAGAATAATAAAGAAATTAAAAGAAAACAAAAACAAAATGTGAAAGGGCGGACTTCTGGAACTTTTTATGCCATCAGTTTTCTATGTTTTTAATGTGATACATGTGGCAGAACAGGAACTTGGTCCTGATAAAATAATTTAATATAATAATTTGGATTAACTATATAAATAAGTAAATGTCTCCAAACCCTGTTGTTCATTAATGGCTTGGCTTTGCATAAAAGCTAAAGAGTTAATTGCCATTTTCTGGTACATGCTCAATTAAATAGCAAATGCATAAACAATTGTTTTCTTAAACATAAAGAAAAAACATCTCTGATACATATTATTACCCTATTTGTGAAATTTGCTTTGAAGGGTTATGGCTGTTTGTTTTTCTCTTGTCTGGCAAATCCATTAATCATACCTTATTAAGAGATGATTTTTGCTAACACGCCTGACATAATTTTCTAATGTTTGCCATTAAATATTGACCTCTCAGATTCACACATGCAATTCAGCGAGACTTTGAACTTGTCACAAAAAAAACCATGTTAGTTGGCTTTGTCGCTGAATCGATTTAATGTCAACATCAGCTTCCCAATTAGCTGCTGATGGTTGGGATCCTTTTTGTAAAAGGAATCTCTCACACATTTAAGAACTAATGTGTTCTTGTGGACCCACACACCACACAACCACAGATCAAAGCCTGTTTTTTCCCCATTTAATCTTGATTTAGTGACCTCTGCTGGCTACTTCTGGGCATTTCATCACTTACTGTTCGTTTTACTGAATCTTCACATACAGCATATGGTAGATAGTCCTAGATTTTGAGTTTGCCATTAACTACCAGATTTTACTCTACCTGGAAACGGTTAACTATACTAATCAAGTTACCATTTAGAAACTTTGGCACTATGATTAATTTTTCTCCTTACCTGAACTGCAATGGCAAAATTATTCCAGACCAGAGTCTCCATTTCTACACATCTGCTGTGTGTCTATTAACATATGGTGTTTCACTAATTAATTGCTAGCTATCAACCAGTTTCCTACTGTTCATATTAAATAGGAAATGTTTTAGAAGAGATATGGTAATAAGCATTGGGCAAATTACACAGTGCATCTTGTGAGAAGTTGAAAGTCCAATTTCTCCGTGTGTGACTTGGGTTAAAAGTGAAAATAAGCAAACAAGCATATGCTATCTCCATTCTCCTCTGACCCCTTATTTGACTAAAGCTACTGAAAAGATTTAATCATGACATACATTGTAAAAATTATAAGAAGGGAAAATCCAGGGTGATTCAAACTTTACAAAATAATACTTAAATGTTCAATATTTTAAACGTTTGGCTGTACCAAGCACTCTTCCAAAACTTGCTAGGAAAAATATAGAAAGTAACAAGACCATTCTTCCTAGTTTTGGAAATAAGAAATTAGTATCAGAAGATAATGGGAATTTTAATTCCAGGTTTTGCTTTAACACAGAATCGGACACATTTTGTTATTTTGTACAGTGTAGGGTAAAGCTGAAGCAAGGTTTAGCAAGTTGTTATATGATATTTAATAAATATCTAAAGTAATTGTTTTTGACCCAGGCAAAAGTAATTATTTTTTTCAAATGGCAACTGAACTTTCTTTGTTTTTTTTCTTGAAGATATTTCACTTCTCAGCCAAGAAGTTTCTTCAGTTCTAACTGAATGGTGGAAATTGAAGGATTTATATTCCTTGCAATCATCTTGTCTTTAGCATTCTGAAATTAATCATTAGCTCTCTGAGAGTAGTTGAAACTACTTGTGGGTTTATTTGTGCCATCAGTGTCACTTGAATCAATGTGCAAATGGGTGTGGAAACATCTTGGAATGCAAAAGGACAGTGTTGGAAACAGGAAATAGGTGTTGTTGAATTTCTTCCCTTCTGTTGAGAGAGGGCAGTTCAGTTTTAAGGCAGATGGCCTCCATTACCCCTCTTTCAGACTAGTGGTTCTCTCTGTCCAGAATGTGGAGTTTGCTGTCTTCAAAACTCTTTGTCTATCAAACACAGATGGACTTCTGAATATTGTCCCGTTCTCCTATTCTGTGCTACATGTTTGTGAAATGGTTTTGTTTTCCCTATGTACGTATTTGCACATGTCTCACTGCATATATCACATTGCTCAGTTTGTGTCTGGGTGTTTTATCCTTGGGGTGGACACAAGCTTCTGCTTTAGTGTATTCTTGGATTTGAAGTGTGCATGTATGTTGTGTTGGTTGAAAATTCTCCTGAGCTTTCCAGATATTCCTGGGATGACAACATTGCTTGGTTGTTCTTCTCTTTTTGTCTGTTATGAAGGAACTCCTGTTGGTTTTTTATTATTATTATTTGTTGAAGACCTAATCAGGATAGCCCCAAGTTCTGAAAACTTCCTTGATATGTTTAGTTCTTTCCCTTTTTCTTCTTTGCTGACAGGCAAATCTTCAGCCTGGTGCTGTACAGTTCTAATGACTCCTATTTTGTGCTCCAGTGGGTGGTGAGAATCAAAATGCAAATGATATCTGTGTGTGGGTTTTCTATATTGTGTACTGCACAATCCAGGAAAGCCAGATTATTTTCCTTAACATCTTCCTATACGAACTTAATGTATCTGTCCACAGAGATGGATGTGTTTGGTAAAGGCTTCCATTTCCCTTGTTTTAATCTTGACCAAATTATCATTCACATACTTATACCTGTGTTTTTTCCAAAAATAAAATTGGGTCTTATTTTCTTTTAGGCTTGAAAATAAACACTCAGGCTTATTTTTGGGGAAATCTTATTGTTTTGAGGTGCAGGGGGCAGGGAGCACTTTCACCTTATGACTGCTGGACTCCTTAACTATGACCCATGGATCAGTTGAGCCACCAAGGCCAGTGAGGCAGAAAGCCCGCCCACCCCACCTCTAGCTGGCTGCCGCTGCTTGAGAAAAGGAGAGTTCTGGAAGACTGTGGGAAGCATGTGCTTACGGTAAGCAATCAAATGTCTGTGTGTGAGAGAGAGGGGGGGAGGGAGAGAGAGAGAGAGAGGGAGGCGGAAGGGAGGGAGAGAGGACAGAGGTGTGTAACAAGAATTGCAGGCAATGCTGTTTGAAAGGGTTTCCTCTGCACCATCTCTATCTCTCTGTGTCTGTCTCTCTGTCTTTGTCTGTCTGTCTGTCTGTCTCTCTCTCTCTCACACACACACACACATACAGACAGACAGACAAACAGACATTTGATGAGAAACAGCAGAGGGTAACCTCCTGCTCAGAGTGGCACCCCAAGGACTGACTTCTGCATGGGCAACCCTCACCCAGCCAATGTGAGAAATGGGCTCCCTCACAGCACCTAATCTCCTGTGTGAAGCCAGCTGGGCTCGATTCCCCCCTCCAGCATTGGTGGCCAGGGTCAAGTCAGATCCGCCACCTCCATCAGCTGAGATCATATTGCCATAAACATACTGCCGCTTCCCGGGAGGAGATGAGCACACTTGAGTCCAAATGCTGGCCTTGCTAGACTTGGAAATCAGGGATCTTGCAGGCATTTCGGCTATGTAAAAGCTGCCCAAATCCATGGGCTGTTCACTACTTGAGCGAGACATGCACAGGAGTGGTGGCACCGCTGTGAGGTTTGTCATACCAGTGCAGCCTCTTGGAGCAGGAGCCTGCAAGGCTTGTTGTGCCATTGCACTCATGAATGGCAGCATTGCCAGGAGCTTCATCACACCAGTGCAGCTGGCATCTTGCCACAAGCAGCTGCACCAATATTATGAATCTCACAGTGATGCCACCTTTCACACATGCAATGCTACAAACAGCCTTGCAGGGCCCTGGGATACGCTGAAGGCTCGGAATGGAACTTTTTTGTTAATGGTAGGAAAATGGGAAGGGGGGTTTTCCTAGGCCCACCCCAAAAAATCAGGCTAGGGCTTTTTATGGGGGGTAGGTCATATTTTCTAGGAAATACGGTATTAGTGAGTGTCCCCAAAGGTGCTTTTTCAAAAGACAACTGGGTCTTGTTTTTTCTTGAAGATGTTTTGCTTCTCATCCAAGAAACTTCTTCAGTTCTAACTGAATGGTGGAGATGGAAGAATTTATATTCCTTGCAATCATCTGGTCTTAGCATTCATTCTGAGAGTTGTTAAGACCACTTGGAGGTTTATCTGTGCCGTCGAGGTCACCTGAATAGTGCAAAGGGTGTGGAATCTTTTTAGAATTGCTGAAAGTTCCAAAAAGAAGTTCCAAGAAGATGTCGTACCCATTTGCAATCTGATTCAGCTGATCCTGAGGACATAGATAAATCCCCAAGTGGCTTCAACAACTCTCAGAAAGCTAAAGATTGACCTTCAGCTGAAGAAGCTTATTGGATGAGAAGCAAAGCATCTTCAAAGAAAAAACAAAGGAAGTCCAGTTGCTTTTAAAAAGCACCTTTGGGACAACCATTACCTGGATGATTGAGAATCTTCATAATTATTTTTAAGATATACAAAGAAAGAAAACATTTGATGTTAGCCTATATAATCTTAAGGTAATAATACATCATAAATAATTATGAGTCAAAGATTTGTTAATTTTTATACTTTCTTTTCAGTTCCTAAAAATTGGGGATTGGTAATTGTACTAGCATTTTCTGCAGCAAAAGAAAATTCCCTCAACTCATGTTGAGTTTTCCTGTGAGATTCCCTCCTTGATACAAGGTTAAAACTAAATAGATAACAGCAGTCAATTATTAAGCAAATACATTTTCCTCCCACATTAGTATCATATAAGAAAAAGCTTTCCAAAATCTACAACATCCTGGTTTGCTAACGTAGAAGCAAAAAAATAATAATAATTACATGACCAGAAAAATGGAATGCTGTGTAGTCTTGAAGTCTTATGGATAAAGATATTTGAGAATGAAGAGAAATATATACATGTCCTAGGATAATGTTTTAGGATCCATGTTAATGTTTCTTCCTTCCTACCATAGGAAAACAGCTTCAAGCAGCAGCTTGAAGAGGCTGGTCTTTAGGAATGGAGATTTTGTAGCATAAACACTGGACCAATCTATTCATAAGCAAAGAAACTCCAAATAAGCAACACAATAGGTAAGCCAAAACCAACAAAATTAGCTCAAACAGCTAGGATTTACATTTCCCTTTTGCCTGTAGAGCCAGCCATGACCCCATAGGAATCTTGCAAATTAAAATGACATATCCTTGCAGAGCAACAGGCATCTCAACCTGCAAAGCCCCAAAGAATGTATAAAAACCCACCTACTCTCAACCTCATTTTGTCAGCTATCCCAGAAACATGCTGCTGCCACTAGTTTGTGGCTACCAAATAAACAGAGACTTCCTTTCCAGAGGCCTCCCTACATTTTATTTCCAGCATCTTTCTCCCGGCTGGAAACTGGACTTGATTTTTCTTCCAACATCTGAAAGCTTCGAAGACTAAACCTCTGCTGATGGACCTAGCTTGGATCCTGCTAAGTTCTTTGACTACATATATTACATGAACATAGGAAAGACCTAAGTGTTTGGCCAGGAATAAGAAAGCCTATTTTTCTGTCAGGTACATTCAAACAACAGCCAATGACCAACTTTGCATACAACCAGAACAGCAATTTGGTCTCTGCCTGTTTCCTTTTTATTCCCTGCAATATGTATATGTCAGGATGCTTTTAAAGACAATTCCCACTTTCTTTCTTTCTAACAAATATATTTTTCTTTCTACTTCTTAAGAGAAATTAAGAAAGTTGGCTTTCTATAATGCTGAAGGAAAAAGATATTGATATGGGCCATGTCACCAATAGCTCTTAAAGAGAAAATTGTTCTTTAATCACCCAGCTGGGATTAATAACAACAAAAATCTCCAATCCATATGAAATTGCCAGGGATCTCAGCTAAATGGAACTTTCTTATCAGAAAATCTAAGAGGATTTTGGTAAAAGGCAATCATGACTATTTAATGTGGTGCAATATTAAATCCCTTTTAAATCACATGGGAAGGGATGCAACGGATTTAAAAATGTAGGATGTTTTACAAGCCAAGATCCTGAAGTCCTAAGGGTTAAATACCCATTTAAACATGACTGCAAATGTACTATGCTTTTAAATACCATTTAAAGGTCATTTATTTGACTTTCTAATGAGTTTAGCTATACTTATTAATTAGTTTAGAAAAATATTTGGAGTTATTTATTTTTATTATTTTATGTTTTTAAGTAAATGCATTTATATTTCTATGTGTGCTTGTATTATATCTCTATTTATATATATGCATCAATGGTAGGTTGCCAATTGTTTTACTACCACGCACAGAATCTGCACATGCGCAAAAGCATATAGGCAGGTGGACGGAACCTCCCACCGCTGCTACTACTGGTTCACCTAATCCGGGCAAACTGGGAGCAACCCACCTCTGATATGCATAAATTAGAAGTGAAATAGAAGTTGGTCTTTTTTAACATTACCATATATATTTTTAAAATACATGAAATACTATCATCCAGTATCCAGGGATTGGGTCAGGTTATAAAAATTGAGAAGTAAAGAAATATTGTATCTCCAGATAGTGACTGGGAGGCACTAAGCTACAATAGGAGATTGTAAATCCCGTAAATAACCAGCTGCTATTTGGGAACTATTAGTAACCCAGTTTGACATACCACCTCACTCTTACCAGTGGGACCTGTAGATTACTGCTAAATTACAAGAATTGTGCTTTCCTGAATCTCAAGATAAGAAGCTGAAATTGTAATGAATAGGAAAGGCAAGGATAGCATACTAATGACTAATGGTAGAACTGATTTTTAAAATGTTCTATATCGTGTAATTGGCAAGAATTCATTTCCATTGTAGGAAATCACTTTGACCCAAGATGGAAGAAATCTTATACAGTGTTATAAATGAAATGTATTCTGAGCACCAATTTTTGTATTCCATTTGGCTTAGATAAATTACAGAGAGGCTTTTTTAAAAAAAATTGAAATGTAAGATTTAGATAATGGAAATATTAATGCAGCCTAGACTAGCCCTTTTGTCGATCAGTTCTTGGTGCTCTTGAGATTGGTTGTTTTCTTGGCTGATGCTTCGTTACTCAACTAGATAACATCATAATTGCTCAGAAGGGTGGGGCCAGATGCCTGTTTATATACAGGATCTATCCTTATTAATCTTTAAGGTAATCTCCTTGATTGTTCCTTGTTCGTGGTATACTTTCTTCTCTGATTGTTTATCTAGTCCAATTTCCAGGTTATCTGGGTATTGGCTGTGAAGAAGAGGTGTTCTAGGTTGATTTGCTTCCTCCTTAGTCTTTTAATTATAACTCTTGAATGATTTGTAAATGGGGCATATTTGTTTGTTTAATTTATTTGCCTCCTATCTTGTCATAGGGCTATTCTAGGTGGCTTACAACAATAAAAATGGAGAAAGGAAAAGAAGTGTAAACATGACAGTAGCAAAGTGAAGGAACAATAGAATAAACAATGAAAAAGAAAACAATGAGAATTCAGTGAAATAAGAATAAAAGGTAGGCAAATAGGGAAGCAGGACGAGAGAGGGAGGTGGGGTTTGCTATCAGTCTAATAGCCACTTCCAGTGTGGTAATCTTCCAGGGCAACTGGTAGAGCTAGGTCTTCAATCTCTAATGGAAGGATAGGAGGATAGAGGCAGATCTCACCTTGGAGCATAGGATGTCCCATAGGGTAGGTGCTACAGCAGAGAAGGCTCTTCTTTTGGATGTCAATAGTTAAGAGTTCTTTGACTGGCTTTTATGCCTGTGTCTATTGATATGTCTGCATATCAAGCTTCTGGTAATTCTCTAGCATTTTTAGATTTGACTTGATCTAAAATGTCAATAGTTTCCCAGCTGACATTGTGTTGACTCTGTTCAGTGTTGAAAGATCAATGTGTTTTGGTCAAGTCTTGTGACTACCAGTTGGTGTTCATGGATGTGGTCTGAGTATTCCACACTATGTACTACATAGTGGCTGTTACAGTCTTTACATTGTATGTTGTGAATGATTCTTGGTTCTTCTTCTTTGGTTATTGGATGTTTTAAAATTTGCTCTGGATATTATGAAGATATTCAGTTGGTTATGTGCTATAATTAAGTACAACGGTTGTTATGTGGTTATCATAGAAACATTTTTGATGTATTATCTGTTTCATATATTGTAATGGTTGTGTTTCAATTGATGTATATATATAATCAGTGCAATGCAAAGCAATGTGTACTGTAGTCAGGTATTTTTGAAGATGTGTGGGTATCCCCTGTGTTGGAAGATGTTGTAGAGCAAGTCTGTTTCATTTTTTTGGCATTCTGGACTTGGCATTATTTCATTTCTTTGGAGAATATATGAAAAGATTTATGTGAATTCAGTATAAATTCATGATGCCCAGTACAGGGTCAGAACTTGCAGAGAAGCAAAAGGGGCATTTGGAACAATAAGAGGGAACAATACTGATGTCAGGCCTGCAGCCGGTTCCTTTTGGGATCTTTGGCCTGCCACACTAATATTCTATTCTGTTATGCTGTTTCATTAGTGGGGAATTGGGAGGGATAATTGTAAGGAGTAGAATGTGATGTTGTCAAAATAAAATTCCTTTCCTGAATCCAAGGTCATCCTTTGTCTCTACGCCTCTGCACTTGACCAGAACTAGATGAGTGGAACTGCCAGCATGGCAGTGGAGGATTGGACCATGTGATGGACTTGAGGGCATGGGGACATGATCTTGAACTTTTAACTGGGTGGGAAAAACTGGGAAGCTTTCAGATTTGGGTTTTCCCAGATGTTCCAACATGGCTCTCTTAATAAATTGGAACTTTGAGCCATACTTTGCCTTGGACTCTGATTTAATTTTGGATGTTATTTGGAACCCTGACAACTGACTTGTTTTGGAAGGGGGAGAGCTTGAAACTGCCAAGAAATGAATGATATGTCACTATTTATAGCATTATCAATACATATCAGCAAAAATTAAATATAGCAGTGTGAGGGGACAAAATATTCATTGGAAAATTGCAGGTAATAGGCCTAGGAGTGAGATTGCAGGCCTCACTGAACCAAAGTTTTAAACTAGCATAATTGCAAAATGTACCAGACTAATATTTCTAATGTGCTGACTTGTGACTGCATTTTCTGCAAAGTTTGTATTTGTACGGATATATTTAGAGCAGGAAGAATGAGATGGTGGGAAATGAGGAACTGAAAGTGACAATTGTCTGAGAGCTTCAAATGTACATGGGTGTATGTGGAGACTGTCTGTCAGTAAGACAGTACAAGGAAGTAAGTTGTGAAATACGTGCAGAAAAGTATAAAAAGAATGTCTTGGGAAGAGTTCAGGGCCACTGGCCGTAGCTAATCCTTGTTGGATTCAGCTACGTCAGTGGAGTTTATTGCAATAAATTGCTAATCTAAATAATGCTATGTTTGCTACTCATGTTCAAAATTGTTCATGAAACAATAAACCTCTGATCTTAAAGTAAGATTTATTGCTTGTGGTTGCTTGTGGTTTCCCTTTGTTTTTATATAGGGATATTCTTAAAATTTAATTTATTCAAAGATGAGAAGTGAGACCAGTAGCTAGGAACCTTTTAAGAGCCAATTTGCATGTTGGAGATTTTGTTTCATTATACTTTGCAATATATATTTTACATAAATGATTTGACCCTCAGATGTATTTCTCCCCCTTCTTGAATGTAATAGATTGTCTAACAAATGATGGGTAACTTGAGAGTTTGTGTATATTGTGTAAACTGTTAATTTGTTAGAATATTCTTTTTCATGTATGTTATCTCTCTCACCCACACATATTTTTGTCATGACTGACCAATGCTATTTGTTCCTCCTCCTGCCCCCTAGTTTTAACTCAATGACACTATCCTTAGACACAAAGAGAAGTTAATATTTTTAAAAAATCTTCTGAATTACTGAGTGATGTAAACAAGTGCAATTGTTTCAAGGAATTTGAAATAGAACATAAGTTTTTTTATGGTTTGCCTTTCATTCAGAGACACATGTTGTCAGTTGTCAAGGCCATAATTCAAAGTAGTACTGAAATATATTCACCCCTCTCCACCAATCTTTTTTTCTCAATCTCCTGCCTACCTAACTCTTTGTTCATTGAAAGGACCAGTCTGATTAGGCCAGACTATGGTAGTATTTTGAAGTTAGGTTTAAGAACACGGGTTGTGATACTTGAGTAAATTGTTTACAGCCCAACAAATACAGAGGTAGAAGCGAAATGTATAGTAGTACATCTCTCAGTGTAGATTTCTTCTTCGAAAGGTACTCATGGCAATAATAGCAAAAGAAAAAAAAATGAGTTTATTTCAAACTCTTCCACCAGTGTTTCAGTATTAGTATTTAGTAATGAGCCGTGATGGTGCAATAGCAATAGCAATAGCAGTTAGACTTATATACCGCTTCATAGGGGGTATAGGAGAGGCCAGAGAACGAGAGAGATATGGCAGAGAAGATTCGAGAGCAAGGTCACCCATCGAGACTCGATCCAAAGGTGCCCTCAAAGCGAATAACGTGTAAGGGAATTGAAGAATGGGAAACGAATGTACTATCAGCTAATGTAAATGGTCTTAACATAACTTCCAAAAGAAAACGAGTACTGTTGGATCTAGTGAAACAAAAGTTAGATGTAATCTGTCTTCAGGAAACCCACATTAAAGAAAAATACAATAACCTGTTGGTCTGTCCAAAACTAGGTAAAACATTCTGCTCGTCAGCACAAACCAGAAAAAGAGGAATTGTGATGTATATAAAAGAATGGTTGAACCCCAAATTAATATATGCAGACAAAGATGGTAGGGTATTAATGGTGGAGATAATTAATGGTGGGAAAATTTTTTTACTAGTTGGAATCTATGCCCCAAATCAAAAACAAGAGAGATTTTATATTAATCTATATAAGAGGATAAATGAAATAGAGTGGCAAAATATATGTATTCTAGGGGATTTCAACGCTATAGCAGATGGTAAGATGGACTATAAGGGTACCCACAAGAAAAGCACAAGAAGGAAACTACCGTCTGCCTATGTAAATATGGTGAAGGATTTAGATCTTTATGATGTCTGGCGAGCAATGAATGACAAGATGCAACAGTACACGTTTTACTCCCATCCACATAATTCATGGTCCCGTATCGACATGGTTTGGTCAAACTCGGAGCTACTCATGGATACTGTAAATATTGAAATAATAACCAACAAGTGGGCCGATCATCACCCAGTCTTATGGCAATGGAAAGGGAAGGCAAGGATAAAAGCTAGGTGGACATTAAACCAGAACATACTACAAGAGAAACAATTTGTACAACAAATAGAAAAGGAACTGGGCTACTTCTTTAAAGAAAACGGTAAAGAGCAGACCTCAATACAAAATGTTTGGGACACGATGAAGGCAGTTGTGAGGGGAATTTCCATAGCCTATATAATAAGAAGAAACAAAATGCACAGGGAAAAACTTAGTACACTGAACAAAGAACTAAGAGAGACGGAACTGCTGACCCAGAAAGAGCCAGAAAATAGTAGACACAGGGAAAAAGGAGAGTTAATTAAACACCAAATAAATTTGATCTCCCAAGAGGAAATAGCACAAAACATTAAGAAAATGAAGCAGAATTATTTTGAACATGCAAATAAAACTGGGAGATGGTTGGCCCACAAAATAAGAAAGGAGAAGGTCAAAAGAATTATTAAACAACTGTATGACGAGGAGGGGAATCTGAAACAAGAAATAGGAGAAAAGAAAAAGATAGTACAGAACTATTATAAGAAACTATATAAACAAGACGAAATTAATGAACAGGACATTAGAAAATACCTTATAAAGCAGAAGCTTCCAGTCTTGTCGGAGGAGATGAGAGAGATGCTCGATAAAGAAATTACACAAGAAGAACTGAAAAAGGCCATTCAAAAACAAAAAAACAATAAAACACCTGGGCCGGATGGGCTCCCGTCGGAAATATATAAAAAACTTCAAAATACCATAGAAGACAAATTATTAGAACTATGTAATGATACATTGCAAAATGGTAGGGTCCCAAAATCATGGGGGGAAGCCTACATTACCCTAATACCAAAGGAAGAGGCGGACAGTAGCAAGGTCCAAAATTATAGACCCATATCCCTGTTAAATGCAGATTACAAAATCTTTGTATCAATATTGGCGGAAAGACTAAAAATAATATTAAATCAAAGTATCCATTCGGATCAAAACGGCTTTCTCCCAAAAAGACATATTAGAAACAATACAAGAATAATAATGGACACCCTGGAATTCTATCAAACAAGATCCGAGAAACAACTCGCATTAATCTTTGTCGACGCTCAGAAAGCCTTTGATAACCTAGATTGGAACTTTCTAATCACTCAACTAAAAATGATGAAATTTGGCGATAAATTTATTAAGATTATAGAATCTATATATTCACGGCAATCTGCAAATATTATAGTCAATGGGGAACTAACGGAGAGGATACAAATTGGAAAGGGTGTTAGACAAGGGTGCCCGCTCTCCCCACTACTATTTATTACGTCTCTAGAGGTCCTTTTAAATCAGATAAGATCAAATCAGGAAATTAGGGGCCTGACCATAAAAAAAGAACAATATAAAGTACAGGCCTTCGCGGATGACATGGTCTTTATCGTGGAAGACCCCTTACTTTCAGGACCGAATTTGATGAAGGACATTGAGAACTTTGGGTGTGTGGCCGGTTTAAAAATAAACAAGGAAAAAACAAAAATGATTATAAAAAATTTCCCCAAAAACCAGATTGGAGAACTAGAGGAAACAATGGAATTAAAGGTAACTAAAAAAATTAAGTATTTAGGGATCTGGCTGTCTGCGAAGTGCTCTTCCATAAAAGAAGACAACTATGATAAGTTGTTACAGAATACCCAAAAGGACTTAAAAACCTGGTCAAAACTACAACTATCACTGATGGGAAGAGTCGCAGTAATTAAAATGAATGTTCTCCCAAAAATCCTCTACCTATTTCAAACGGCACCGGTTAAGCTAGGGGAAAAATTTTATAATGATTTGGACAAAATGATTCGTAACTTTATATGGAATGGTAAAAAGCCCAGAATAAAATATATGCACCTGCAGGATAAAAGAACTCAAGGGGGAATGGGATTACCGGAATGGAAAACATATCATCAAGCAGCAACAACTATGTGGATAAAAGAATGGGTAATGTTAGCTAATAAAAGAATCTTAACAATAGAGGGCCACGACCTGCAATACGGGTGGCACAACTACTTATGGTGCGAGGGAAATAAAATCCACAATTATTTTAGTAGTCACCATTTAAGGGGGGTATTGATTAAGGACTGGCTCGAAATTAGAAGGAGATACTATACGCAACTACCTAAATGGATATCTCCGACGGAAGCCCTGATATACCCGAATTTGATAAACTTGGATAAAATTGTTACCTACCAACAGTTGCTAGACGACCAAAACAAACTAAACCCCAGGGAAAATTTGGCTGATAAGGGAATAAACATCGATTGGTGGCCATATCTTCAAATTCAAAACAAACATAAATTCGATCTAGCACAACCTGGCTTCCAGAACAAGAACCAGGAATTAGATAAAATTTTAATTGGACCAGATGAGAAATTAATTTCAAAAATATACAACTGCTTACTGATTCGAAAAACGGAAGCAGAAAGAGTAAAAGAAGTCATGGTAACCTGGGCCCAAAACATCGGCCACTCAATAGATCTAGACGACTGGGAAAGAGTCTGGGAATGGAATCTAAAATTGACAAAGTCGACGGCCTATAAAGAAAATATATATAAAATGTTCTACCGCTGGCATCTTCCACCGACAAGACTGGCGAAAATGTCTTCAAAAGTTTCAGCCATATGCTGGAAATGTAAAACGGTGCTGGGCACGTACTACCATATGTGGTGGACGTGTCCGGTAGCCAAAGCATATTGGAAGCAAATACTAGGATGGCTGAATGGAATCCTGTCAATTAAACTATGCTTTAAGCCGGAAACTTTCTTATTAGGAATAATAGATCAAAAAATTTGCAAATCTGACCAATACCTCCTAGTCCATATTCTGACAGCGTCAAGGATTGTTTACGCACAGTGCTGGAAGAGTGAAAATGCCCCCACCAACACTATGGTGATGAATAAAATTTTAGAACTGGCAGAAATGAACAGACTGACGATGCGAATTAATGACAAAGAAGACACAGACTTTTATACAGTCTGGGAGAAGCTATACAAATGGCTTGATGAGTCAGTGAAGACCTAGACATAAAAAGAGATAGCTAACTAACCTATCACGATTAAACCAATAACTCAAATGAACAATATACAACAACTGAGAGATAAACGAAAGGAGAAATGTATCAGGGGCGAGAACCCACCGTCGAGCAATTTTGTCACGCTACAATGCTGGGAAAACTTTAAAAAGCTGATAGGAAATTCGCTATAATTACCTGCATGAAATTAGTGATCAAACTTCATTTTAGATGAGGCGAGAAGACGTATAATCCTTGCCTCTTCAAGCAAGGAAAGGGAAAGAGAACCAGATTGTCCTCAGCAGAGGAAAATATGCAAATGTAACAAAGGTTAGAAGGGAGGGAAGGAGGATAGTAGGGAAGTCTGGATGGAGAGGAGAAAGGAGAGGAATAGGAAAGGCAGAAGAAGGGGGGAAGAAAGAGGAGGAAGAGAAAGAAGAGAAGGGAAAGAAGGTGGGAAGAAAGAAGGAGAGAGGAAAGAGAAGAAACTGGGGGAGGAAGGAGGGAGGGAAGAAGAGAGGGTAGTAAAGAGGGAAAGAGGGAGGGAAAGAAAGAGAGAAGGAGAGTTGAAAGGAAGGAGGGAAGGAGGGAGGAAAGGAGGGAGATTAAGAGAAAAGGAAGGAGGAGGGAAAGAGGCAGGGAAGGAGGGAAGGTATGTGTGAAGGAGGGGGGGAGCGAGGGAGGGAAAGGAGGGGGAAGGAAAGGAGAAAAGGAGAAAAGAAAGGAGGGAAGGCAGGGGAGAAGGAAGTAAGGGGGGAGGGAAGAAAAGAGGGAGGGAAAGATACCTAACCTTTGATGTTTATAATGATTTGATAGTATGGGAATATCTCGAAATGTAGTTGTATTGTTTTGTTACAAGTTATGGATGTTGTATTTTCTTTTTACCAATAAAATCTACAAAAAAAAAAAAAAAAGAAGTTAGGTTTAAGAACACGGGTTGTGATACTTGAGTAAATTGTTTACAGCCCAACAAATACAGAGGTAGAAGCGAAATGTATAGTAGTACATCTCTCAGTGTAGATTTCTTCTTCGAAAGGTACTCATGGCAATAATAGCAAAAGAAAAAAAATGAGTTTATTTCAAACTCTTCCACCAGTGTTTCAGTATTAGTATTTAGTAATGAGCCGTGATGGTGCAATAGCAATAGCAATAGCAGTTAGACTTATATACCGCTTCATAGGGCTTTCAGCCCTCTCTAAGTGGTTTACAGAGTCAGCATATCGCCCCCACAATCTGGGTCCTCATTTTACCCACCTCGGAAGGATGGAAGGCTGAGTCAACCCTGAGCCGGTGAGATTTGAACTGCTGAACTGCAGATAGTAGTCAGCTGAAGTGGCCTGCAGTACTGCACTCTATCCACTGCGCCACCTCGGCTCTTGCCGAGGTTAGAGTGCAGTACTGCAGGCTATTTCTGCTGACTGCTGGCTGCCTGCAATTTGGTACTTCGAATCTCACCAGGTTCAAGGTTGACTCAGCCTTCCATCCTTCCAAGGTGGGTAAAATGAGGACCCAAATTGTTGGATGCAATATGCTGACTCTGTAAACCACTTAGAGAATGCTGTAAAGCACTGTATGTAAGTCTAAGTGCTATTGCTATTAGAGTGTATTGCTGACATTGTCTTTTTTTTCACCTTGTAGAGAAATGGCCCAAACTAGTCCTTTCTTATGCCTTGAACTTCTAATTTAGAGTTGTTGGTTGCAACGAGCAAAGAGCAGGTGACAAACAAACAAACAAAAACATGGTGAGGCAATTATAATAAGGGATCATATTTATATACATATTTAGCAATGTTTATATTTGATTTAATGATGGTCTTCATGGGACCTATTGGGAGACTATTTTAATCCTTTCCTTTATCGTTTCAAAAATCTGTTTCCTACAGCTAAGCCCTCATGTGCTGTAAAAATACTTCTCCCTGAGGAAAGTTATAAGAGAGTTAATCAAACCTCATAAGATTAGCTCTCAGCAAGCAAGAGTTATAACTGTGCATTAGGAACAGGGCTCAAGGCTCAGGAAATATCAATAATGATTTTCTGAAAAGTATAGTGAGGAAACAACAGGGTTCCAACAATGACAACTTAAAGTCACATTGCAGATTAAATTAGCAAATTGAAATATTTGGGTCTGAATGCTAGTGGCAGTCTTTCAAGACTATTTTCTGACACCAGAAAATAAGACTCATCTCCCTAATCAGGGACTATAAAAATAAGTTTTAGAAGAGCAGATTATGTGCTCTTTGTCCAAATTCTCCTGATCTCATTTCTGAAGCTGTCTTTTGAATCTTTCTTTGGATCTTATAACCACCTGAGGAAAGGCACAAATATCTTGTATTTGTAATTGCACTCAAAATCTTTTTTCAACATTACAAAAGCCAGATTGTATCACAGATCAAGGCTTCCCGAACCACTATAATGTTTCTAAATCAAACCTAGAGCCCTCTGAGTGGTTTCTGGGACACCAGGGAAAACATTCTGACTTCCAAGAAATCTTCATAATAATAAGTGATGAATTTAGGTTATATTGGTGAGGCGGAAAAAAAAGTTTGAGGTGATTGGAAACAGATTTTGGTGTGGCAGGATTGTAGCAAGGTTCAGTTTTACTGCTCAAAACAAAATTCTAGGTTTGGAAATCCTTCTTTTAAAAAAAGCTTTATTACAAAATATAAGCAATTTACATTTTTCAAGCTTATAGTAAAGAATAAAGAGACACAGAAAACTGAGATACTGATACAAGCAGGAGTGGGATTCTACCAGTTCAGACCAGTTTGGGCAAACCCGTAGCTCTAAAGATCATCTGAGAGCAAACCGGTTCACTCTCACCTTCAGGTGGGCCTGCCTGCCTGAACCCTGGGCTATACTCATCTATATTTCCTTGTTTCTTAGCCCAGCCAATAGGTGTGACAGAATGGATTGCCACACCTCAGCCGTTTTGGCGTGCCTCAGCTGCAGTAGGTGGCAAGTTTTTTAGCTTTGTTTTAACCCACTGCTCATACGCTCAAAGAACTGGTTGTTAGACCAGTGGAATCACACCACTGGATACAAGTAAGAAAAGTAATACATAAGGAGATACTTTCAGTTACTTATTTCACCCGCTTTTTCTATTGTTCATACACGTGAATTGCTACCTAAATGTTCTACTTTTCTTGTAGCATTGAAAATGGTTGTTTATATTTATTGAAATCATTTCATTTTATATTTTTAGTCGATCTCTTCCAGTGGTGGGTTCTGGATCCCGTTCCAACTGGTACAGTTGGAACAGGCCCAGTGTTACCCACATGGATGCTGCATCGTACTTGTGTGTGTATGCATCGTACTTGCCTGTGATGCTTCCGCAAGCCTCCATGATGCTCCAGCTGCTCGGCGGAGCATTGCGCAGGTGTCGTACGCACCATGTACATGCGCGTAAGCATCAAAGGTTTAAAGCACAGAAGCATCAAAGGTTTAAAGGACAGGTAAGGATGGGCCCTCCAGAGCATCGTACCGGTACCCGGTGCTCTGGGCAGGCTCCGGTATGCCCGTACCAGGGCGTACTGCCTGCAACCCACCACTGATCTCTTCCTTTCTCAAAATCTGCACTCCAAATGATGTGGGCAACCCTGCCTTACTATGTGATATTTGATATGTAAATAAACCATTTCCTGCTTGAATTTAATTAAATGTCTGTTATAAGTATGTAGCCAGTTTTGCCATTGCATTTTTAGTTTCCCATTCTCATCTGCATTTCATTTTTGAAGTGTTGTGCCAAACTGGTTATTGCCACTGTCAGCACATACAGTATCTTAGAAGATTGTGAGATACTTTACATTTATGTAAATTGAATTGAATTGAATTGTATTGCAAAAATGTAGCAACCAGTTCTCTGCCTGATTGCTGGGTAGGTGTGGCTATAGGGGTGTGGCCTCCTCAGGCTCCTCATGGCCGGGGTGGAGTTTTCACCCTTCCCAGGCTTTGGAGACTTTCCTCAAGCCTCTAGGAGAGCAAAAATGGCCTTCCCCTGCCTCCAGATGCCCTCCAGAAGCTGGAAACAGGCACATTCAGACTTCCGGAACTTTCAATAAGCCTGTTTTTCACTATCCCAGAGACTCCACATGGGCCCTGTACTTACCTGGCATGATAAACAGAACAAGGAGACTCCTGGGAGGGGCAGGGCAGGGGGGGGGGCAGCTGGTCCTTGCAACAACTGATTCAGTGAATCGGATGCAAAAGTAGTATCCAGTTCACCTGAACTGGTCCTAACTGGCTGAATCCCACCTCTGGTCCTAATGTTGTTACCTAGTTGGGTAATGCAATTACAGATACAGTAATAAAGGAGAGAATGGACATATTTATCTTTTGCCTTGATTTATTGAAAAGCCTGTAGTATTCTATTTACAGTGATCCTTGCTGCTTGCCATTGATATAGGATCTTCTCCCAAGTTCTAAATTCTTATTCAAAAAGTTTTAAATATTAATCATATTCTCTTTGCTATACTTGCTGAGTTTTCATACTCCAATTTAAAACACAAAGATCTTGCTAACCTCAAATCTATATACTTCTGTCCAACTGATCTCACAGTCTATAAGCAACAGAATAAGAGGCTATGTAAAAAAATCTTTCTACACTTTATATAAAACAGCAAAAATTTGCAGTTCAAGTAGAAAGAATTTAGAATTAATCTGATCTTTGCTTCTATGTACTGAAGATAATTTCATTTATTAAATAGTTCATAAGAATGTGAACTCTTCTGAATGGCTAAGAACAATTTGATTCTTACTGCTGTATAAACCAGTCTTGTCCTAATATTATCAAAGGGGAGGAGAATGTGGCCGCAGAATATGTAAACTTATAATGATTGAATTAATTCTTAATATCCATAGTCTGCTAAATATAGTTGGATTTTAACTCCCATAAATCAGTTCTAAAAATGAATAGAATAATTCAAAAAGGAGAAAATAATAAGCATACATATGAATAAATGTAAACGTGCATATTCTTCATTAACAAACCTCAAGTTACTTCTTCATCTCTCTACTATTACTATCTTCAATAAAGATTTTTTTCAACTTAATAAAAGAAACATATCAGTTACAGTGTCACTTTATAAAGCTTACCGAGAATACTTCAATGCTGCCTTTCTTCATGTGCCAATTAGCAAACATTCCTTTTCTATTTCTACTTTTTTTGACATGCTCCCAATCCTCTGATAATTTGTTTTCCTCACAATACCAGGTAGGATGTTGATGAGAAGGCTAAAATTTGAATAATGCACCTTACATAGTCAAAAGTTTGCTAGGAATCTGATGACAGCATAGTTTACAGGTTAATTTTTAATCAATTGCTTTTGGTCATTGTGCTACATATATATTGTTTATTTCCCTTCATTCTTGGTCTTTCCTTTGGGAGACACACAGACACCTTTTTTTTTGCACTAAAGAGAATAAAACTTTGTTGTAATCACTTTGGTCTGTGTCAATGACTTCCCAGATCAAATGGACCAAACTGACAGATCAAGACTAGAAGCAAGGAAGTTGATATTTTATCAGTCTGGATTTATCTTTATGTGGACAATGGTTGGAAATCACAAGCTGCTTTTGTAGCTTACCTTATCACAAAATCCACAAGATAGCAACTGCAGTGTTTAAATCTATTATTATTTAAAGAACAGCTTATTCAGTTTGCTAGTCAACCTTCTTAGATAGTCCTCAATTTGCCTTTTGCTCTTTGCTACATTGAAATTGAGGAAATCTTTCCTGGATTTCTAGAATTATAAGAAATTAAGATATATAGAACATAGAATAATAGAGATGGAAGGGACCTTGGAGATCTTCTAGTCCAGTTCCCTGCTCAAGCAGGAGACGCCATATCATTTCAGACAAGAGGCTGTCCAATTTCTTCTTAAAAGCCTCCAGTGATGAAGCACCCACAACTTCTGGAGGGAAGCTATTCCACTGTTCAATTGTTCTCACTGTTTGGAAATTTCTCTCCTTGATTAGTTTCTACCCACTGTTTCTTGTCCTGCCCTCAGGTGCTTTGGAAGATAGGTGGCTCCCCACTTCTTTGTGGCAGCCTCTCAAATATTGGAATAATGCTATCATGGCTCCCCTAATCCTTTTTTTTTCTCTAGACTGGTCGTATACAATTCCTGCAATGGTTCTTCATATGTTTTAGTCATAATTAATCAATTAATCATAAGAGAGCAATGGCTGAATTCAAAATTATGTAACTTTATATTTTAGGATCTTTTTCAGTAAGGAAGCCTTATGTTTTCATCTTCATTTGTCATTATCTCTTGTTCCATTTCTTCCTTTCATCTCCTCCTCTTCATCTTCCCAAATAGGCATATTTCTCTTCTCACAAAGAAACAGAAAGGCGCTGTGATCTCATGACAACAACAATACACTAAAGAAGGAGAACTCCAAATATTTCAGTTCTGCCTTTCTTCAGTAAGCTGAATTAATTATTAAGTCAATTCTTAGGAAGTTAATTTGTGGATGACAATTTGAAGCAAAAGTTAATTGTGGGTACTGGCTCTGGGAAAAATACCCCTTAAAACTATGCTATTCTAGTCCCTTCAGAGCAAATAAAAAATAGCAGAAACAAACATATAATTCTTCATTTAGACACTTAATTACTGATGTAGGATAGGAAAAATTAATCTGGAAAAAAATTCATGACACCTCTCTTTGGGAGCTCTATGAGGCAACTAAATATTGTTGCTAGACACAAGGAGAAGTTAAGAGTGAAAAAGTTCCATACAAACTGATAGGAGTTTGTTAAGAAGGTAATTTTATAAAAATATTTCAGGTTATACAGTGAATTGACCATAGAAAAGACATAAATATATGTGGTTAAAGAGGAGTCAGAAGTAGGTCTTCTGCATGCAATGGTCCATCCCATGCAGTAAAGAATATGAAATTCTGCCCACAAGAATTCAGTTCTGACAGGACTCAAGGTTGACTCAGCTTTCCATCCTTCCGAGGTCAGTAAAAAGAGGACCTAGATTGTTGGGGGCAATATGCTGACTGTAAATAAGGGCTGCCAAACTCCAAGCCTGCTGGCCGGATGCATCACACACTGGCCATGCCCACACCCAGTTTAGCAAAAGAGAAAAAAATACATCTTGTGATGCCGCTGTGACAATGTGAGTTTGACACACTTGCTACAGCACTTTAGAAAGGGCTGTAAAGCACTGTGAAGCAATATATAAGTCTAAATGCTATTGCTATTCAGGAGAGATGTAAAAGCGAGTGAACTCTGAATAAACAAGATGAATACAACAGCCTAGCCTGACAAATGGCAAAATGACAAAACAAATCAGTAGGAGTTTTTCTCTCAGCAACGAGAGAAATTTTCATTGTTTTAGCCCCCAAATAGATTTTCTTGCAAAGGGGGGGGAGGGGAATTAAACTATTAATTTACAATGCTTTCTACAGGTTAGAGACACCAGTAAAGTAAAGTAAAGTAAAGTAAAATGCAAGAAAGTGGGGAAGTCATCTTCTTGAATCCAGAACAATCTCTGTTAATACTATGACTAATAGAACTATAGGCCACCATAGATTAATTTTGTCAGAAGGATAAGAGGCTGCAAGAAAGGCAAAGTGGAATATTTCATAAGAAATATTCAGCTTACATCCATGTCCACTATGAAGACCTGACTGTAAATGATTTGAGCTCAATTTTTCAGAAAATTTAGACAAATTGAAATGAGTTCAGGGATTGATGATAATCAGAGAATGATAGTCAGAAGGAAAGATTAAGATTATATCTAGTCTTATATCCAGACTGAAAAGTGGGTAGAATAACATTATTCTAGTATATCTAGGACTGTCACAGAAAGGAATGTCAACTTCTGTTTTATCTTCAAGTGCAGGTCACAGAAATATGTCATTGGAAGGCAGACTCTGATGAATGTTTGCAAAATTTCATAAAATAAGAGTGAGGCTGCACGGGCCTTCCAGTTCAATTGAAAAAGTGCTCCAGAGCGTGCAGAGGCATAAACATAGCATCTGATAAAATTATTTAAGGAAACTGTGCCTTTTCCAAAGAGAGATTCCTGGAAAGCACCTCCTTGAAAGTAAACATGAATCATTGCACATTCCTTTTTGCTGAATGTTTTCACGTGGCAACATGTGGCACAACCACTGGAATCCTTGGATTTGGATTCCTCCATTGAGAAGAACATTGGACTTATATACCTCAATGGAGTTTCCAATTCTAAGATTTTTTTTTAAGCTGTATAATAGAAAGGACATCTCAGAAACAACCAGCTAAGCAATAATTTCAAGGTATCTTTTCTATATATGGATTTCAATCAATAGGATACTTTGTTTTATCTCTCTAATCAGTTTTGTTCAAGGTAGGGAACAGAAGTGGGTTGCTAATTTTTCTACTACTGGTTCGGGCATGCACCTGCTCTTGCCCCCGTCTGACACTTCTGCGCATGTGCAGAAGCATCCGGGTGGGTGGGCGGTTCGCCTGATCTGATCCAAACTCGGAGGAAACCACCTCTGGTAGAGAATATGGCTGCGTGCAAGACCTTTTGCTAAGGAATGTCTTGATTTCATTATTTTCTTTTGTTCTATCACATATTCCTTTTAAAAATAAGGAATAGTGAAGAGTGTAATACAGACAAAGCAAGCATTCATTATTATAGTAAAGTATTATTTTTACAAGACATAATAACATGCAAAATATTTATTTGTTTGTTTCTTCAATATTCATCCAGGTGACTGTCTGGAAAAGTCTTTATGGTGAAGGTTTTTTGGATAGTTGTTTGTCATTGCATCCTTCCTAGGGCTAACAGGGAGTGACTGGCTAAAGGTCACCCAGCTGGCTTTGTGTCTGATGTGGGACTAGAATTCATGGTCTCCCAGTTTCTAGCCCAGCACCTTAACTGGCTCTTTACAAATACCCTGTTTCCCTCAAAAAAGATCTATCCCCAAAATCTATCCCTCCAAATAACCCCAAATTAAGACCCCATCCACTCTGAGGTAGGGTGAGACACACAGGTAAAAATTAAGCTAGGATGGGGCTGGGGGCTGGTGGAGCTGCCATACTACTTACATTCGGACTTTGTAACTAACTTTAAATGTAGATTTGCTTATAGTTAAGAGTTGAGATATGGAATGTTGTTCTAATATGCTGTTATTTGGGGAAGTTCTTTTTGTATCTGCTAATATCTGAAATTAAAAATGCCGTGCATTGGGTTTGATTACGGTTACCATGATTAAACCTTCCTCTCTACAGATATTTTATGTACTTTATGCATTCCAATCTGATCACTGATTTTGTATTTAATTAAATTATCCAATTAAACTAGGTTTATTTATGAGTTGTTCTCTTTATTAGAGAATTTCCCCCGTTTTCTTATGGTAAACTTTTGTTTTTAGGACGTTGGGACCTCTTTAGGCTTTTCAAAATTTTGCTTAAAGCTAAGATTGGAACACAGATTGTTCAGTTTTACAGATATTAATTAATGTTATTATTTTAGGGCTGTGCTTGGACTTTTTGCTGGGATGAGAAGACTTATTGCCCATGCCTCTGGTTAAAAGATGAGTTATGGGATGAGGAGTTTTATTGTTAATTAAGAAGATGTAAAAGATAAGGAAATAGTTTATAATTTTTAGGGAGAGAGATTCTTTTTCTTCATTACCTTTCTTTCTTTCTTTTTTCTTTTCTAGATTGTATTGCCTTTAATTGTTGTAACTAAAACGTTTAATAAAATCATTATTAAAAATAAATCCAAATACATTAAAATGTAAGATGACAATGATAAAAGAAATCCAGTTAAATCTGATTGACACCATCATCATTCATTATCATTCTCTGTACGTTGTATCTTTCTAAAGCATCTCTGCCTCCACAGTACTGATATAATAGCAATACCATATTTCCCTGAAAATAAGACAAGGTCTTATTTTCTTTTGATCCCCCCCCCCCTAAAAAAATAAGTGCTTGGCATTATTTTGCGGGAGATCTTATTATTTTTGAGGTGCAGAAGATGGCGAGCATGGTCACCTTGTCGCTGCTGCTGTGTTGCAGTATTTGTGGGGAGGGCTTATTTTTTGGGGAGGGCTTATTTTAGCATATGTACTCAAAAGCCCAATGGGGCTTATTATCCAGGGAGGTCTTATTTTTGGGAACACAGAGTAGCAATTGCACTTAGACTTATATACTGCTTGAGAGTGCAGAGTCAGCCCCCAAAAATCTGGGTCCTCATTTTCCTGGCCTCAGAAGGATGGGATGCTGAGTCAACCTTGAGCCTGTGAGATTTGAACTGCCAAATTGCCGGCAGCAGTCAGTCAGCATAAGTAGTCTGCAGTACTGCATTCTAACCATTGCATATTGCTTTTTGTAATTTAAGCTTTTCATGTCTCTCTTTTTCAAGGTCTCATGAGCTGCCATTATTTTCTCAATCTACTTTCCCCTTTCATTTTTTGCTCATTGTTTCCCTCTTTTAATCAAAATACTCTTTTATACTGCCTACTCATTTTTGTATTCAGTCTGTGTTCATTCATCTCCAAGTGATTCTTGATCCTTTCTCTTCTTGTTTACTACATTTCTTTAGTACCCAATTCCCATTACACTCAGTTTATCTTTATTTTTTGCCTGACATACTCACCCATCACTTCCATATAACCTGGTGACAGAAATATCTTATCTTATCTTATAGACAGGCAGTTTTGCTGATTTTGATGAATATTTATTCTTTACGAGAGATCATGTTTTTTTCATTTCTCTTATATCTTTTGTTCTATTTTCCCCATCTTTTCTTTTACTCTATGTAATTGTTTTTTTCCCAACATGCAGTCTTGACGCTATCAAATAATGGCCCATCCCACATTGAGAACCTCTTATCAATAATTTACTAATTCTCCCATTCTCTCATTCTTTCATAATAAATAATGACATAAATTATGCTTTTTGAGATATTCCTTTTCCATGTACATATAAGATTAGGTGCATTCTTAAGCTATACATTCAAAATATTTTCATAGAGGGTTGTGAAAATATCTATATCTGGACATAAATAGTTTCAACTTCTACCCTCAAAACAACACTATAGGGCACTGCACACCAGAACAACTAGATACAAGGACAGCGGGTTTTTTTCCTAAATGCCATCACTCTGCTTAACCAAATTTCCACAACATTGTCAAATAATTTACTAAGACTCTATTACTATTATTTTCTTTCTTACTAGTACCTCTCTTCCAATTTAATACTATAACCATGTTGCTTGTATCTTTCAATTTAAATTGTTTTTAATTGTTTCCTAATACGATTTGATAGCTTATTAGTAACCTTGACTATCACTAAGTATTGTATCTTTCTATTCTTGATGAATGTATCTTATTCTCATTATGTAACTGAGAGAATATACACCAAAAACAAATTCCTTGTGTGTCCAATCACACTTGGCCAATTAAGAATTCTATTTTATTCTTTAAAAAAAAACTCACCAATCACTATACACTTCAGGCTTGGGTCTCTCAGTGGTCCATTTGGCGTACATTCTGAATGTTGTACCACTTTCCACACAAACTCACCTTCATTATCATCACTCACTGGCATCTGAATGAAATTATCATCAAGCCATGATTTCTTATTTTCATACATACTATCAATGATGTAAATGACACCAATACTTGTTTTCTGGCATATTTTTTCTTTCATTCATAAATAAACCTATAGAACCTTTTCACTTTACTAAAATTTTCTGCTTTCAAAAATTTTACTCAAAAGATCAAGCTAACTTCCTTAAACTTTGTTACCTCCTTCCCCCTTTTTTAGTTTCACAGACACAGAAAATATAAACATCATCTTTATTTAGTTTCAAAAATCAAACACAAAATGTAAATTTTCAATTCTAATGAGAACATGCCCATCTAGCAAATCCATTTTTTTCTTTAATTCCATTTGTTAATCCATGATATTTATTATTTACTGTTCTTACATTCTTAATCACAAAGCATCTTCTATATGCTTTGGACATAACCAAGTGGGACAGGGATATTGATTTGTTGCCCGTCCTAGTTTAGTTCAAACAAAGTTTTCATTTAATACTGAGTAAGGTAAAAATATTATGACATAATAGCCTTAGTGATATCCATGCTGCATACAGCATTTGCAGTTAATAGTAAAGCAATACTATTTAGTTTTGGCCTGGATTCTAAGGTTTCTATTTTAGAGATTACCTTGCAAATTAACTTATTGTTGCCTTCATCCCATCAGCTCAGAGGTATATTCATGACACAAAATGAAGATATTGCTTTATTTAAGTGACCTATTTGAAGAACAGTTTAAGGCCATAACTAATGCTATAGGATGTTCTTTTATGAAGTTGCTTTAAAAGTAGGGCACTTTTCAATTACCCAGAGTTGATGCCACTATTCGTGATATTTTCTGGAACTTAGAAGTTTGCTTTCTGGTTCAATAAGAATAAATTAAGGAAAACATACTGGCAACAGAGAAAGGATTAGTCATGCTTCTTTATTTAGTGTAAAATGCCAATAAAATTTGCATGTGCAATCACAATAAAATTAAGCCTTTGCTAGTTAGGTCCAACAAGTTTGTATCACAGTGACCTCTATCTGTCCTTGAGTGCTACTGAATTGCTGTATGGTCAATTAGTTCAGAAACAAATAGAGCAATAGCCTTTTTACTAGCCAATTCCCAACAGTTATTTTCAATGTGTTCAGTGACATTTACTGTTGGATTTTTCTATAAAGCTGCTGTCAGATAGGTTCTAAAGTGGCTAATGTTAGAGGTGTAATAGCAGTTATACGTGGCTATTGCTTCCTTAAATCTGAATGCTTTTTTAAAAAAAAATAGTGATTGGGTGAACTAGGAGAGAGAGAAGGAATGAATGGTTAAGAGAAATATTTCAAGGAAATTTGATTCTGGAGACATTGAAGAAATGATATTGACTTTCCACGGGGTAGAAACCTTGCCTTTTCAAACCAATGTTAATATGAATAATATATTGTGCCTAATATATAAGGTACATGCAATCTTACATGTTGATTGTCTCTGATTTCTCATTTCATAATTATTCAGGGATGGTTCAGATGGGGATAAAGGAAGGTTTTATTCTTCCTTTCTCTTTCAACTACAGATATCCAGAAAATATTCCCTGAAGAATTTGGTTACTGTCAGTGAAGTAGACTGTTACAGAAAGTTGAGATAGAAAGAGAAGTCCATGAAAATGAGAGCAAGTGAATCTTGTACTCCATTCACGAAATGTTCATCCACTCTATTTTCTGCAGTCTCTTTATTCCTTTCACTTCTTGGCACCAAGGTCTACTGTATTCTGCAGTTTTCCCAATCTTTTAAATAATATTTTGAAGTGGAAGAAGATGGCAAGGAATAAAGGAATAAAGGTCAAGTCAACTTGTACTTGCTCCCTTTTGCAGATGGATATTTGATTACAACCTGAAGTATCTACTGACTTTAAGGGTAAATTTATGAATTAATGACACAGAGATGAGGTAATTGAAAATTTTGTCCATTAAATTTGAATTAGGAGGATGCATTACTCAGTGCTGCAACCATGATATGACAAACACATATCCATAAGATATCTCAAGAGCTACATCTAAACATAAACTTCTAGAAATAACTCAAGCAGGCACATTAACAGCTAGAGTTCCAGCTAGGCATGAAAGCTGATTGCTCTACCTATGAATATTGATTGGCCATATAAACTGTGGTAAACAGTTTCCTTCAGGATGACTGATTTAATACCTTTAATCATTAAAGATGGACATGTTTCCTAAACCCCTGCACAAATCAACTCAGTTGCTTGGCAGAGATGACCATAAAAATCTATGTTAGCCCAATGGCTAACTTATCTTTGGACTCCATAATTCCCCAAGGCCGCAGCAATCTCTGTTCCATCCTTACATACTTTCCCCATTCTCTTTCTTTTTTTATCAAATAGAACCTGCAGCAGCCCTCTGTTAGTACATATTCCATGGTCCCCAGAGGTCCACATAGGCATTTCATTGTAGTTTGTGGAGAGAAGAAAGTAACCATTTGAATCTTGCATAAATGGGTGTTGAAAATTTTTCTCCTCCCGAGATCTACATTTAAGACTAATAAAACAGTTAGGGTTAGAGTACAGTACAGTAGGGAGTTTACATATCCATCTCTTGCTTATAGTCAGCTTTTTTGAGATCTTAAAAGTCATATCAAGAACACTTACCCTATATCGTGGGAGTGATGGTGGTTTGTTTTGCTTTGTTTTCCATTTCAAATTGCTGTATGGAAAGAAAATGACTAGAAGAAGGCAGAAAGTTATTCTTATTAGGAAGAATTCACACAGAATTTATCCCAGGCTAGATATTTGGGAGCTCAGTACCACCACCACCACAGAACATTAGCTTTTCTGAAACTTCATTCAAATTCAATTCTGGATAGGGGCATTTGAAAAGAAAATAGTTATTTATTACATTTATATGCTGTCTATCTCACCAATATGGTGACTGAAGTCAACTGTGAATTTGTATATATAAACCAATAAACCAATAAACCCACATTTTTCTAGTTTATCAAAAAGGAAACTATTTACTATTTTATCAAATCCTTTTAAATTAACTTAAGTCCTTAAAATTGCTAACACCCCTGGCTCTCTCAATTATTATGATGAGAAGTATTGTGAAAAAAAGGGAAAGATCCATGATGTATTGTTAGGATACACAGCATTTAAAAGTTGATATCTCCAAAAATATAAAAACCCCACAATGAAAGAATAATGGAAGATACAGCCCAAGAAGCAGAAATGGTTCATCCAATGGGAAAGTGAATCATCCATAGCTCAGAAGAAATAAAGTTTTGGAAACAACAATAACAACAGATTTGTTCCAGGTTCAAACAAGCCACATTAAAAAAAGAAAAGAAACAAACTCAGCTGTAAATGTCAGCTGGTATCATGTGTCAGGAAGTGTTCCCAAAACCAAAAGTCCTTACGTAGATCTTTTATACAGTTTATACATTTCAGTTAAGAATCTCATATCAAAATGCTAGGTTGGCAGAAGCTGGGACAAGTAATGGGAACTCACTCCATTACGCGGTATTAGGGATTCGAACTGCTGAACTGCCGACCTTCTGATTGACAAGCTCAGAGTCTTAGCCACTGAACTACCACATCCCTGCTATATCAGTTTATATCAACTCAATTATAATTCCAATTTTTTATAAAAAATAATCTGCATTTTCACTTACTCTAAACAAGCATACTTCTATATACAAAAGTCAATCTCAGCTACATAAAGTTAGTTTCTAATGCCTTATAATAAAAAAGAGGTACGCATATTATGGATGATAGGCTGTCAGATGTCTACACAGATGGATATTCTTAGAACCTAGAAAGAGGTACACAGAGATCATAGAAGAAAACATAATCTAGATTTAGAATCTGGCATCTCTGGTTGCTAAGCAAGAAAATGCCATTTATAGCTGAATGTCTAAAATCCTTCATGCTTATCCAATTGTCTAATTTAAATTTAATAGCAATAGCAGTTAGACTTATATACCACTTCATAGGGCTTTCAGCCCTCTCTAAGCAGTTTACAGAGTCAGCATATTGCCGGGTCCCCAACAATCCGGGTCCTCATTTTACCCACCTTGGAAGGATGGAAGGTTGAGTCAACCCTGAGCCAGTGAGATTTGAACAGCCGAACTGCTGAACTGCAGTCAGCTGAAGTAGCCTGCAGTGCTGCATTTAACCACTGTGCCACCTTGGAATTAAGAAACTTAATTTATCATGCCATAAACACATGCTTTTTGAATGTGGAATTTGAAAATACACTCCCGGGTGTCTAGGAATTCTAGGAATTGCAGTACCAACATAGTTGAAATATTTAAAACAGTTAGTCCTCTTTAATAATTTAAACAATACAGTGAAATGAACAGCAGTAGATGCAAGCATTTCACATTGACTCATCAGTACCACCATTACAATAACTTGGTTAAAAGCAACATAGAACATAGGGTCTAGTGAGAATATTAGTTAAATATGTGATATATGGAAAAAACCAACCCATGACAAACCTTATGCCCATGGAAGGTGTAGATTGACATACAGTTGTTTCAGTGCACACAAAGAGGCTTCAATTGATTGATGGCAACCGCTTCGGTGAAATGCAGAAAATTAGAGTCCCTGTGATGTGCAGCAAAATTTTGAACGCAGTGTTTGAATGACTTGGTGACTCATAGCTAGTATATGTCTTGTGAAAGCAGAAGAAGGTGTTTTATGGCTATGGTTTGCTGTTGGATTACTCAATACTATCTGAATAGGAGGAACATATCAAATTGTGAATGCTGGTTCATTATGTTGCAAGCATTAAAAGAATTAGGGGTAATTCTATTTAGGTAACTTACTATTATGAGTCCCCTCAAGCCTTATTATACTGGGGATTGATGTTTATGTAAGACATGGACCAAGAATGTTGTGAGAGTACATCAAGTACTTTATACTCTCAGAAGCCCAGCAGAAATAAGCAGGTATCAGATAGCAGAGATACAGAAAGATGTTGGAGTTAGATGGTCACTTTAGTAGCAAAGGAAAAAAATTGTACAGGAGAAGGCAGTAGCAAACTACTCCTCTGTTTTACCCCCCAAAAAAATGCATTGTGACATTGTGACTAAGAAAATGATGGTGGATACTGGGCCCTTCAGGTAGATGGCATTCACCAGGCTACTAAGGAATTGCTGAGGATTTTTCTAATGTTGTTTATGGCACAGCTAAATTAAACCCTTCAGGATCTCTAATTGCATAGCCTAGATTTGGACAGTTTTACTCAGAAGATCACACTATTTATTACTATGTACATGAAATAAAAATGTAATGACATGGTTTCCATAATTAGGAAGGATATAGTAATGACAGTACTCGGAGACAATGCAGTCAGCGTCCAAATAATATAAATTAGACATTATGGACAATAATTTAATCTGATAGCTATTCAGATTTATGCTGCATCTATTGATGCAAGGAGTTGATTATTTTTATCAAGTTAATCTGAAATTAATGGAATATGCAAGCAATATGAGCTGCTTGGAGACTGGAAAATGGGGAAAAGTAAGAAATAACACATAGTTGGACTAAATAACCTAAGAAACAGAAATGAAACAGAAGATTGATTTACCTATTTCTGCCAATCTATTTCATTATCCCTAAGACTGTACTCCAATAACCAAAATGACACTTAAATATATAGATATCATCAAAAGGAGCATATAGAAATTGAATTTAGTATATTATTGATACAAGGAGTTGGAACATCTAGGATGCATCCAAAAGCTGACTATGGATCTTCTGGTTTGGCGTCACGCTGGTGCGAGCTGCCGACAGATCCTCTGCTCGGTTCGCCCGGCCTTTTGCACGATCGTGGCCGTAGCAGGCAAGGTCTTTTCGAGGTACGAGGACCAGTGGAGAGGGGAAGCATCGGAGCAGTGGAGGGAGAAAGGCGATCCCCCCCACGAAGCGAGAGGCTTCCTCAGATCGAGTGCAAAGGAGGTCGGCTGATTAATGGCTGACCAGAGGACGTGACTGCCAGCCCTTAATAAGGAAGGGAAAGACAACTGCAGGAAACATATCGGATTGTGGAAGACGGTAAACAAAAGACTTTGATTTAAGAGACTAAATTTGAATAAACTAAACAATCTGAGCTCGGATACGTAAGTGGGTGCATTGGGTTGAAGTGGCGAATAAAGACTGACAGGGAAAGATTTAAGAGAGCTGATCGGCAGATCGGACAGAGAAGGACTGAGTCTTTGAATATTTAAGTTTGGAGGATTAACAGTGGGCGAGACGGTGAAGAGAAAGAAAGACGGTTGGATTTGCCCTCCTCGTGGAAAAAAAGGGGAAGAAGATTTTCGAGTCACAAGGGTTTGAATTATCTTTAAAACTCCGGTGAGGCAGATGCTGAGACATACTGATAGAGACAACAGAGGAGCGACATGTTGAAAGCGAAAACTGAGCGGTGGGGGGGAAAAAAAGTCACCTTTCTCCCTGCCTCTTTCTTTATTTCACTGACAACAAGAAGTGATTGATGGGTGAGCTTTGAAACAACTATCTTGAGCTCCCACCTCTCCTGTCTTTTGGCTCTCCACATTGAAATGTACTCTCCCTCCCTAGTGGACTCCTCTTAGATACTATAGAACTGTTCTACTGTATAGTACTGCTCTAAATTAACTATCTTTTTTTTCTTCATCATAGTGGATCAATTTGATTAATGGATTAATAACTGATTATTCTCTGGTAGATCAAATTTCAACTTTGCTTGATTCATTGTTGAACAATTGAACCAAAATAACAAAGTCTACCAGTTTCAACAATATGATCCACTATTCTCAAGAAGAAAATCAGGAATCACTTTGCAATCCTGATTCATACCAACAGGCAATGAGAAGGACTGCACAATGGATTCAAAGGAGATGTTAAGGATAAATGTGAAGGAGATTGTCAAATAGCAAGAAGGTAAAACAAGCAAACCGCGTATCAAAATAAATGGAAATTTCCAAGAAGAAGGGCCAAAGCCAAAATAGGCAACAATCTCAAGAAGAAATGTTTAAAAAAATTCAGAAAGCTGTTAGAAGAGACATCAAGCAATATTACAACATCTGTAAAGATATTCAAGATAGAAGCAGGTATGAAAAAACAGGAAAGTCTTCTAAAAGATGTCCAATATCATCCCATTTCCTATAGGTTGCTGGCTTTTCTAGCTAGTAAGGCAGCTTTGCAAGGAAAGTCACCAGTGAAATCTGTTGCATTTTTGTAGCTGGTATTGACTTTTATTTTTGTCAAGTATAATTCTTAATACAATTATTAAAAAAAACAAAAGACTTCCAATATCAGAAGGAAATTCCAACCTTAAGTTGATATGCAGAACTTCGGTAAACAGTAATTAAATCAAAAAAGATTCAAGGAAAGAATTAAAGAGCAATTCTATTACTAGAAGATTAAGTTAGACCAACACTCTGATCATTATCAATCCAGAAACTGCAGAAAGTAATAAGTTATCTACAGAAAATTGCCAAGCCACAGAGTAAGAATCAATAGAGGTTATAACCAATTATGCCAGAAAATGTGGAGAATGTCTTTGTGGCAAGCAAACTGTAAGAGGCCAATCTACATACCAATACCAAAGAAAGGAAACTGAACAGAGTGTGCAAACGATAATAAAATATCCTTAATTTCACACCAAACCAAAATAATGCTTAGGATCCTCCAACACAAAGTAGACCATTGTTGTTTAACCATAAGTGAAAACCAAAATACTATTAGTCATATTAAAATTGAATGTAGTATGTCCAACAATGACTGGTTAAGCCAATTCAGGCATGGAATGTCCTGGCATATGTTGGGCAATAATTTGTAAATACTGCAGTTGTTGCAATGCTGGCTGTAGATTTGTATAGCACATGTTTATGTTGTGATTCAGCAGTATATTTTACTTTGTAGGCATGACAGTCTTTGTGGATGAGGTCTCATCAGGTAGGGCAGTTTTGTGCCAACATTTCCCAGGTGGTCATGTCTATTTTCAAAGTTCAAAGAGGTCTTTAATGTGTCTTTGTAATGTTTATTTTGCTGTCCATGCAAGCATTTTCCAGCAGAAAGTTGCTTGAAAAGGACTGGTTGGTATATGCTTGTCCAGCATGTGGATGACATGACCTGCCCACAGGGTCTGTGCTCTCAACAGCAAAGTGTGAACATATGGTAGACATGCTCTAGAGAAAACTTCAATGTCTGGTACTTTATCTAGCCATCTGATGCCTAATATTCTGTGAAGACAAGTCATATGGAAATGATTCAGCAACTCTTACATGCCTTTCATACAGAGTCCACATTTCACAGCATATAGAATGGTAGGGAGTACTACAGTTCTATAGATGTTGACTTTTCTTGCTGGCCTAATTCCACAATATTTCTACATAGTGGAGTGCATTCTGACAAAAACAGAATTTGGTTTAATGTTCTGTAGTTCTATATGAATGGTTACTGCTCAATGAGTACTGCTAAGGTAATTGAAGTGGTCCACTCCCTGTAATTTCTGCCCTTTCATTGTGATTTTGGATTCTGCATACAGTGGATGAGGCTATAACTTCAGTGCATAACTTCAGTCTTTGAAATATTGATGGTGAATCCAGAATTGTCACCAGGAGAATTTTACTTGTGCCTCTGAGCCAGCATTAAAGTCAGAGCCATTGGAAAAGACGAAGTCTCTCAGAGCAGTTTTCTTCCCTGGAAGTCTTCTCAGATTGAAGAGCTTCCTTCATCCTAGAAATGTTACAATGCCCAGTGAAACAATACACTTCTTCCTCTAAAAATAAATAATTCTGCTATGATCTTAGCTGTGAGAGAGATTCATTGAATTATTTACAATGTAGAGGCATGGATATTAATGAATAAAGGTAAGATCAAAGAGTTATTTAAAACAGATTAAACTTCAATTTCCTATCTGTTAAGAGGGACTATGACAGTCCATTTAGGGTATTTATTAAAGATCCTGGGTTAGACACCAGGAGTCCATGACTTCTAGACTTGTCTTAAACACAAAGCCAGCTGGGTGACCTTGGGCCAGATACACTCTCTCAGCCCTGGGAAGAAGGCAAGGCAAGGCAAATCATTTTAGAAAATACTGCCAATAAAGTTACAGGGACATGTCAAAGGCAATCGCCAAGAATCAAGGCTATTTGAAGGTGCACTTAAAAGGGAATATAAATTATAAAAGCCATTTTGATAGTTCCAGTGTTATAAGAAAGATGACAGTGATCACTATGGCTGTGTAGAATTTTGAACGCTTCATTAAGGAGAAGCCAAACTGCCTCACATAGGACTAGGAGTCATATCTATATACTACTAAATCTCTCTTTGTCTGTTTGTAACTTTCAGTTTGGTGAAGTGGTGCATCATAAGACAAGAATTTTAGAATCAATGTATCTCAAACGGGCCAACTTAAAGAATGCATCCAAAATCTGGGAAGCATTATTCTCATGAAATTTAAATTTCAAGGCTCTCCACCGAATTGCGCCTTTACGGCCAATCCGTGGCAGTGGATTCAGGAGGGCTCCTTGGTTTACCGAGGACCTCCGGGAGATGAAGCGCCAAAAGAGACGCCTAGAGCGCCGCTGGAGGACCAGTAAATCCGAGTCAGACCGAGCACTCTTAAAAGCCTGCATTGGAGCATATCTATCGGCATTACGGACAGCAAAGAACAATCACATTGCTGCTCTGATTGCGTCCGCTGAGTCCCGCCCTGCCGCCTTGTTTAGGGTGACCCGCTCCCTCTTAAACAAGAGGGTTGCGGGGAACCCTTTACAAGGTAGAGCAGAGGAATATGTCCAGTTCCTCGCGGACAAAGTTGCTCGGCTTCAGATGGACCTGGACTCCAATTGCGCAGAGCCAGCCGAGGTACCGGGGGAAGGTCTTGAACGACACCTCTGGACTGATTTTCAACCTGTTGCTCCCGATGAAGTGGACAAGGCCATGGGAGCGGTGAGTGCCTCCACATGTGTACTGGACCCGTGCCCCTCCTGGCTGGTCACGAACAGCAGGGAGGTGACGCGGGGCTGGATCCAGGCGATGGTGAATGCCTCTCTTCGGGAGGGTTTCTTTCCACCGGCATTGAAGGTAGCAGTGGTGAGACCCCTCCTGAAGAAGCCATCACTGGACCCAGCCAGTTTGAACAACTACCGTCCAGTCTCCAACCTCCCCTTTATTGGGAAGGTTGTTGAGAAAGTGGTGGCCTCGCAACTCTGGCGGTCCTTGGATGAAGCCGATTATCTAGACTCCTTTCAGTCTGGTTTCAGGCCTGGCTACAGCACGGAAACCGCTTTGGTCGCACTGACCGATGATCTCTGGAGAGCCAGGGATGGAGGTCATTCCTCCATCCTAGTGCTCCTTGACCTCTCAGCGGCCTTTGATACCATCGACCATGGTATCCTTCTGCGACGACTGCGAGAGGTGGGGGTGGGAGGCACCGATTTTTGGTGGTTCTCCTCCTACCTCTCAGACAGGTCGCAGTCGGTGTTAGTTGGGGAGGAGAGGTCGACCCCTAGGCCCCTGAAATACGGGGTTCCTCAGGGTTCGGTCCTGTCCCCCCTGCTATTTAATATTTACATGAAGCCACTGGGTGAGATCATTCAACGGCACGAGATAAAACACCATCAATATGCGGACGATACACAGTTGTATCTGTCCGCCCCGTGCCAACTCAGTGAAGCGGTTGACATGATGTGCCAGTGCCTGGAGGCTGTTAGGGTCTGGATGGGGGTTAACAAGCTTGTACTCAATCCAGACAAGACTGAGTGGCTGTTGTGTTTTCCTCCCCAAAACTTGGTCAATATTCCATCACTCAGGCTGGGGGGGGGGGTGAAAACCTACGTCCCTCAGACAGGGCTCGCAACCTGGGGGTCCTCCTGGATCCACAGCTGACTTTAGAACACCATTTGTCGGCTGTGACTAGGGGGGCATTTGCCCAGGTTCGCCTGGTGCACCAGTTGCGTCCCTACCTGGACCGGGAGGCACTCGCAACAGTCACTCACGCCCTTGTGACCTCAAGACTGGACTACTGCAATGCGCTCTACATGGGGCAGCCCTTGAAGAGTATTCGGAGACTTCAACTGGTCCAGAACGCAGCCGCACGAGCGATTGTGGGTGCACCTCGGTACACCCACATTACACCTATCCTCCGCGAGCTGTACTGGTTACCGATCAGTCTCCGGATACGCTTCAAGGTGCTAGTCGTAACTTATAAAGCCCTTCATGGTATTGGATCTGGGTACTTGAGAGACCGCCTGCTGCCAATTACCTCCCACAGACCCATTAGATCTCACAGGGTTGGCCTCCTCCAGGTGCCATCTACCAGCCAATGCCACCTGGCTATTACCAGGGGGAGGGCCTTCTCTGTGGCAGCTCTGGCCCTCTGGAATGAACTCCCCGTAGGGATTCAGACCCTCACCTCTCTGCAGGCCTTCCGAAAAGCCGTCAAAACCTGGCTTTGCCGGCAGGCCTGGGGGTGATGAGTTCCCTCCCCTCTCAACATGTATGGTTGTGCGATTGTTGTCGACTTTTATTATTTGTATTTTGTCTTTTATGTTCCCCCTTATCCCCTTTGAATTGTTCGCCGCCATGAGTCCTCCCAGAGAAGGGCGGCATACAAATAATAAAATACAATACAATACAAGTTGTAGTTGCAAAATTATGGCTGCTGCAGTAATCATGATTTCCAAATGCACTTCCTAGAAACCCATAGGTTGCATGGCAGAAGGAAAAGCAGGAGAGGCACATTTCCACCCACTTTCATGCTTCTCTCTGGTCCCTGCACCTGTTCAGTTGATGAGCAAGCAGTGATTGGTTACTTTGGAAGTCAAAATTGAAATTTCATAACAGCAATAGGTGGCAAGGGAAGAAATAGGCAGTGATTCAGTTGCCTGCTGTTGAGGTAAGGCTGCATGGTGAGCTCCAGCAGTTAATAGGTGAGTTATCTTGAACTTTGGAGGGAGGAGACCCTTGGGAACACACCAGGATGGGAAATGGGGATGCAGTTTTCTTTGCAGTCCACAGTTCCCTTTATTTCCATTTTTCTTGTAAAGTGGAAAGCAATTCTGCATCTCAGTTTAGGAAGACAAATCTGCATCAGGGCCCCACTGAGGTCATGAAAAGAGGGGAATGGCACCAGCCTATATTATATGTGAAAAGAAGGGTGACCCAGTGGGCCATGGGGTCTCTAGTAAAAATTCTAATAATGAGTCTTCAATAGAACACCACATGCACTGAGGAATAGGTAATAATAATAATAATAATAATAATAATAATAATAATAATAATAATAATAATAATAATCTATATTTCATAAACTTAGGGATTCCAAAGTTGAGAATCCATTCTGGTAATTATAATATGGTCATGTTAAAAATAAATGGATGGGGGGGGGAATGTGAAATAGATCTGGATGAAGAAAATAGTCATGAAAATTACATGAGCCTGTCATGAATATAAATCCTTATATTCCATTGATTTAGAGATTTAGAGATTTATTAATATTTGTAGGCCGCCCTTTTCCCTGAGGGGACTCAGGGCGGCTCACATAAAATAGGGGAAGGGGAGATACAGACATTAAGGTAAGACATATAATAAAATAATAAACAACATACATTCATCATTCGGGAGGGGAATTATCCTTGTCCCCAGGCCTGACGGGCGAGCCAGTTCTTCAAGGCTGTGCGGAAGGCCTGGACGGTGGCGAGGGTGCGAATCTCTACGGGGAGCTCGTTCCAAAGGGTCGGGGCTACTACTGAGAAGGCCCTCCTCCTTGTAGTTGCCAGCCGACACTGGCTGGCCGATGGTATACGGAGGAGGCCTAATCTATGTGATCTTATTGGTCGCAGGGATGTAATTGGCAGAAGGCGGTCTCTCAAGTATCCAGATCCACTGCCATGTAGGGCTTTATGGGTGACTAATAGCACCTTGAAGCGCATCCGGAGATCGACAGGTAGCCAGCGCAGCTCGCGGAGGATAGGTGTTATGCGGGTGAACCGAGGTGCACCCACAATCACTCGCGCGGCCGCATTCTGTACTAGCTGAAGTCGCCGGATGCTCTTCAAGGGCAGCCCCATGTAGAGCACGTTGCAGTATTCCAGCCTAGAGGTCACAAGGGCCCGGGTGACTGTTGTGAGAGCCTCCCGATTCAGGTAGGGTCGCAACTGGCGCACCAGGCGAACCTGGGCAAATGCCCCCCTGGTCACAGCCATTAAATGGTGGTCAAACGATAGCTGTGAGTCCAGGAGGACTCCCAAGTTGCGAACCCTCTCTGAGGGGTGTAGAATTTGACCCCCCAGCCTGAGTGATGGAATATTGGTCGAATCTCTGGGAGGGAAACACAACAGCCACTCGGTCTTTTCTGGGTTGAGCACGAGCTTGTTAACCCTCATCCAGTCCATAACAGCTTCGAGGCCGCGGTTCATCACGTCTGCCGCTTCATTGAGTTGGCACGGGGCGGACAGATACAGTTGAGTATCGTCCGCATATTGATGGTATCTAATCCCGTGCCTGCGAATGATCTCACCCAGCGGTTTCATGTAGATGTTGAATAGTAGGGGGGATAAGACCGAGCCCTGAGGCACCCCATAAGTTAGGGGCCTAGGGGACGATCTCTGCCCCCCCACTAACACCGACTGCGACCTGTCCGAGAGGTAGGAGGAGAACCACCGCAACACGGCGCCTCCCACTCCCACCTCCCGCAGTCGTCGCAGAAGGATACCATGGTCGATGGTATCGAAAGCCGCTGAGAGGTCGAGGAGAACCAGGATGGAGGAATGTCCTCCATCTCTGGCCCTCCAGAGATCATCGGTCAATGCGACCAAAGCGGTTTCTGTGCTGTAACCGGGTCTGAAGCCTGACTGGAAGGGGTCTAGATAGTTTGCTTCCTCCAAGGACCGCTGGAGCTGGAAGGCCACCACCTTCTCAACAACCTTCCCCAGAAAGGGGAGGTTGGAGACTGGACGATAATTATTAAGGATAGCTGGATCCAAAGAGGCATCACTCAGTGACAAATTATTCCAAAAATGGATTTCACAAACAAAAGCAGGATGAAACCTAGCCCAGCAAATACCTGAAGGGGCCACTATTTTGTATACTTCATCAGTATGTCTATATCTTGTCATGCTAATGAAAGTATAATCTGTTTAAATTGAGCAGTAATTTAATTGTGCACAGTCTACAGAAAATTTGAATATGCAACAATGGCTTAATTTACAGCCCTCTTTCTTACTCTGCTGCAACAATTCCTTCTTATCCTTCTTTGCATTTAAATATCGTTAGAAGAAACTTCAAGCTAGAAGTGAAGTATACCATTGTTTGGCAAAAATAGTTTTAAGCTTTTTCCAAGCAGTTTATGATTAATTTTAGACAGATTTCCAGTAATATAAGCAAAAATAATTGTGCTCCTTGTGTTAATTTGAAATTGACCTATATTTTTGTTTTAACATTAGCCCAACTAGACACATTTACTGGGGTGGAAATTTCATTCAAAGAAATGAACTGAGATTAATCTTTAATTGATATTGTTTTCTTCTCATTTCCTCAACCTCACTTTTTTTAAAAAATAAAGTCCGCTAGGATAGGAACATATATCTAATAAGAATTGAAAGGGCACATGAGGATCAACTAGTCCAACCCCTTGCTCAAGCAGGGGGCCCTATACCATTTCAGACAAATGACTGTCCATTCTTTCCTTAAATGCTTCCACTGATAGAACATCCACAAATTCTGAAGGTACGTTTCTGAAGGCAAGTTTCTGTTTCTTTTCCTTTCACCATTTATACAATTTATGACGTGTTGCATCAGATTCCCACTTTTCTCTCCTTCCATCACATATAGAAACAAACAGATCCCTATTCCATTTTTATGCCATCATGTTATCTGCCATCAAGACATCATCAACTTTTATCTATCCCATAGAAATATTGTCTTACAATACAATACAATACAATGCAATGCAATGCAATGCAATGCAATGCAATGCAATGCAATGCAATGCAATGCAATGCAATGCAATACGGAAGAGGAGCCAACGTCGTGATGATAAGGATGTGCAGTATCGATGCTCCGAGACCGCAGCCGATACTTTTGCCACTGGGTCCAATTAGACTTAAACCATCTTGCAGAGATGGTAACAGGAAGAATATGTCTTGCTGATCTTAGGGACATCACAAAGTCCCTGATAGATCCAAGAGAAGTTCTTCAAGCCGGCGACAAAAAATCCAGCCATTAGGCTGATGAAGTCGGGGCAGCTCCAAAATGGAAGGCTATGGAAAGTGTTTCCAGCTGGCGAGGAATTTTTGCTGTTTTAAAAGAGACTGCCTATAAAAAACTTAAAGTTAATTTAAATTTGAGAACAGAAGAATAAGCAGTGGAATTAAGCTTTGAATGGTTTTGGACAGTGGGTTATCTTTTAATAGCAATAACAGTAGACTTATATACCGCTTCATAGGGCTTTCAGCCCTCTCTAAGCGGTTTACAGAGTCAGCATATTGCCCCCAACAACAATCCGGGTCCTCATTTTACCCACCTCGGAAGGATGGAAGGCTGAGTCAACCCTGAGCCGGTGAGATTTGAACCGCTGATCTAGCAGTCAGCCTGCAGTGCTGCATTTAACCACTGCTCCACCTTGGCTCATATCTTACTTTTTAAATGCTATGTTCATGGATGGAAATCATGCAAGCCTTTTAAAACAAATGGATTAAGTTTTCTTCATCTATTTTTCTTTTCTTTTATTATTATTCTTTATAACCTATGGACTAAAATCCTACTTCTTCACTACTTGTGGGTGTTTTTCCCCTTTTCTTCTCTAACTCATTCAAGAATTTGATTTTTGTTTAACTTGGAATATAAAAAAATATACAAAAGGAAACAAATAAAATTGTTACAACAGAGGGGAAAAAACTGCTGCTGCTTGGAGGCTGGAGGTTTGTGTATTGGAAACAAAACACTCTTACTTTCCTCACTGATTATTCTGGTTTGGCACTTAAAGGTCTCACCGTTTGTTTATAGAGAGTGATAAGAAGAAAAGCATACAGATGTTCCTTTGAAGTATATCCTTAAACAGAGAAAAGTGAAAATAAGACCTTATTGTGAATTTATGCTTCATATTGTAAAAACCTTCTAAGCCAGAGAGCAGCAGTGTTTGTCAACTGGAGACAATGGCACAACTTCAACAGTAGAAAGAAATTTTAAGCCTGCAAAAGATATTGTTATAAATTCAGAAATTATCAAATACATTTGAGAGAACAGAGAAGAAGTTAGAAAACCTAGAGCATCTAACAGTAAAATATGATGAAGAAGTTGGAGATGTTTATCAAGTGGAAAAAGTGGAGGTTAGAGTCCTAAAAACCGAAGAGGAAAATGACCATTAAGAAATTAAATCCACTGATATCAATGGTGATTGGTTTGTGTCTGGAAATGGAAAGAGTGTAACACTGAAAGAGGAATTAAATGGAGGGGAACTCTACCCCAGATGGCAAGATACAGAAGAAGAAAAAACAAAAGAATTTATGGATTTAAAGAGAGATATTTTATTAGCAACATCATTGATAACATCACTGACAATTAAAGATAAGTTGATTAAGGAAACAGAAGAAGGGCATCGAAATTACATGAGAGACTTAATAAGCAATGAGTTGCTAAGAGGAGTCCATACAAATTTGATTAAGGAGATAATTAGAGGACTGATACCTCAAAAGGCAGAAAACATGAGACTGTTTTGCTACTGGAAAGATACAGGTTGATAGATGTAAGTGCATAATTTAAAACTAGTTAAACTTAGTGAAATTTAGTGACAATCGATATAGTCAAATAAATAATTGATAATGATAATAATATCTGCATATGTATTGTTATGATAAGTAATAATTGGATATGCATATTTGAATGGTACCCATGAAAGGAAGATTAGAAATCTTTTTTTGTTATATATAAAGGCTAATAAAAAAGAACTAAGTTAAATTTAGTTAAATTTTGATTATTAGGGGGGAAAACGTTATGATACAGGATACAGTTAAACAAAGGAGGCATAATGATACAAAGGAAAATATATATCTATGGGTACAACATAAGGAAACTGGATGTAAATTTTAAACAGTGATTTGGAAAGGAGGATTAGAAATTTTTGTTACTAGATATTATGGATGTTTAGCTAGAATACACCATAAGGATTCAGTGTTATTGGAGGATTTTAGAAATAGCACATGAAATGCCAGTAAGTGGTTATGTTTTAAATCTTGATATATTTTATGATGAAGGATGTTTAAACAATTGCAGTCAATGAAAATGGAGGTATGATGATGGTAATGTGTATAAATATCTGATTTAAAATACTTGAGTTAATATGAATTATGATTGATGACTCTGGAAGAGATGCAACCAACTGATACACTTTCTACAGTATGTAAAAAAAAAAGGAGGATTCTTTGTTATGTTTGTTTTGAAAATTAAAAATAAAATTATATAAAAAAACAATACAATACAATACAATAGCAGAGTTGGAAGGGACCTTGGAGGTCTTCTAGTCCAACTCCGTGCCTAGGCAGGAAACCCTATACCATTTCAGACAAAAGGCTATCCAACTTCTTCTTAAAGACTTCCAGTTGGGG
Organism: Thamnophis elegans; assembly: GCF_009769535.1. Taxonomy (NCBI): domain Eukaryota; kingdom Metazoa; phylum Chordata; class Lepidosauria; order Squamata; family Natricidae; genus Thamnophis; species Thamnophis elegans. Next base: position 68,522,734 of record NC_045542.1, read on the forward strand.
CATTCACAACTTCTGGAGACAAGCTTTTCCACTGATTAATTGTTCTAACTGTCAGGAAATTTCTCCTCAGTTCTAAGTTGCTTCTCTCCTTTTATTAGTTTCCACCCATTGCTTCTTGTTCTACCCTCAGGTGCTTTGGAGAATAGTTTGACTCCCTCTTCTTTGTGGCAACCCCTGAGATATTGGAACACTGCTATTATGTCTTCCCTAGTCCTTCTTTTCATTAAACTAGACATATCCAGTTCCTGAAACCATTCTTCATATGTTTTAGAGTCCAGTCCCCTAATCAACATGTTGCTCTTCTCTGCATTCTTTCTAGAGTTTCCACATCTTTTATACATCGTGGTGACCAAAACTGAATGCAGTATTCCAAGTGTGGCCTTACCAAGGCATTATAAAGTATCTATAGATTATCTCAAGGACTACCATAGCTTGCACAATCCGTATCTTTGTATGTGTAGACATACCACAGAATTTGAATAACTTTTTTTTCAAAGGCTTTCATAGGTGTTCTAACAAGAGCTGGTCTGTGATGTATTTCCTGACTGCTTGTTCTTTTAAAGTTGATGGTGAATCCTAAAAGGAAGAAGCTATCTGCCCCTTTAATCTCTTCATAATCAGTTCTGACTGGTTGTCATTTCTTTGGCCTTCTTTTTATTTAATTTTAATCGCATTCTTCACCACCCCCCCACCATGCTCTTTGATTTTTGTGGAGAGCATCTCAAATCCATTAGAATAGACTCCATGGAGTTTGCAGATCCATTGTGGGTTGTTTTGCTATTAATGTAGTATCATCAGTATAATGCAGGTTTTTGATGTTTCTTGCTACAATTTTAAAAACACACTCATTTTCTTTCAATCCAACTTCCATTAATATATATTCAGAATATGGGTTGAATAAACAGCATACAGTATTGTTGCACATCTTTGCTTACCTGGATCCAATCTGTTTCAGGATATTTTACCTGGACAGTAACTTTCTGACCTGAATTTAAGTTTCATATGAGAGCAATAAGGGTAATTTTGGCATTCCCATTTTTCTGAGCATATTCCATAGCTTGATATAATTGACTCTTTCCATAAACAGGCGAAAACTAGGAAGCACTTTTATCATTCAACTATGGGTACATTAGAGAGGTGGCTTCCAGGTAGTTTTTTTATTTGCTGGCCACATCTGGGATATCAGAGAAAGAACATACAGGTATGACATGGCCAAATATCTGCCTCCCTTGCAAGGCTATAAATATTCAACCAAAAGAAAGAAAAAGAAGAGACAAGAAGAAAAGAAGCATGAACTGACTAACTTTCAAGGAAAAAGCTTACTATCTTTCAAACTATCCTTTCTTCAATGAACTCTGAATATGTTCTAAATCTCAAATATTATTTTAGCAGACATAATATAGTTAGATCATGTTTACTGATTTCATTTATACTTCTCTGTGAGTCCTCCAGTCTCTGTATTATCTATATTGTCTTCCATTCAAAAATATTTTGTGATATGTAGGAATTGGCCTTCACTGATGGGAAATGGGGATTGAAATGCATCTAAAGTTGGAATTTCTCCCTAAAGTTTTTTAACATTCAAGGCTACACAGCTGCATTGTTATTCTTGTGTTTTCAGGATTTTCTCACACAGTTTTATTAAATTCTGTATTCCTGGGATTATGGAATAAGATCCAATGCATCTTTCTGTTTATATTTTTCTAAGCTGGACTGAACAGAAAAAAAATACAGCTTTCTGGTGGATCGGCTATCAATACTTGAAACCCTTGGCAGCAATGCTATTAAACTAATCAAGGAGAGAAGCAACTTAGAACTAAGGAGAAATGTCCTCACAGTTAGAACAATTAATGCCTCCAGAAGTTGTGAATTCTCCAACACTGGAAGTTTTTAAGAAGATGTTGGACAACCATTTGTTTGAAGTGGTGTAGATTTCCTGCCTAAGCAGGGGGTTGGACTAGAAGACTCCAAGGTCCCTTCCAACTCTGTTATTATATATTATAAAGATTTCAATGTTTCTCTTTTTAGACTGGGGAAAATGTATGCTGATAAATGCAAAATAAAAGAAGTAAAAATATCCCATAGCTTTGTATGCCCTGTCCATTTCTCTCTTTGATTGTAAATTATCTTCACCGGCTTTTAACTGAAGGATTTCCACACTAAGCAACTTATACTCAGCAGTGAAATGGCTTATCCCATCTTTTTGATTCTTTAAACTGTGAATGGGAAGCAGAAGCAAGAAGGTTCTGTTTCATTCAAGTCCTGCTTGTGGGTTTGCCATATGTTGTGAAATAGTCACTGTAGGAATGGAAGCCTATTAGAGGGGCCCTATGGCCTTTCCTCCAAAACCCTTTCCTACTGCAACAATACAAAAAGTTATAAGTCACATAAATACCAAAAGATTTCATCTACGCAGCTCCCTCTCTTAGACTTTTTGCATGTTATTTGGGTTGGGGCTGAAATTCATGGAATGCATTACTATGAGTGTGACTCTAGTTAAAGTGTCACTTTAACACAGAATCTATAGAAGCAATGTTGAACAGCAACAACTGTAATGCAAACAATGCAAAAGCTGAGATCTAAACCGCATACCTGAGTAAATTTTTTAAAAAAAATCAGAAGCAATATATTATCACTGAAAGACTGTTTCTGACATACAGCAGATTGCATGAAACCACTATACTGTTTTGTATGGCAGCAAAAAAGGCTCACCTCTCCTAGCATAATTTTAGCTAAAAATGCCCACTTTTTGTGTTCTGGAATACCTTACACTATATATGGAGTAGTAGTAAGCAGACCTCTTGATGCGAAGTGACTTGAACAGGGCATATTTGCCTTCATAATCCACAATGCAATAATATTCTAATTATTCATGTGGTTCATTTAAAAACATAAACAGTCATAGTTTCAGCATTAATCATTAGCTTTTGGTTAGTTGTGGTTGTAGCCATCAATATTTTTTTGAAAAGTTTTTTTTTTAATTTTAATTGAACAAAAACACAAAAAAAGAATCATCCTTCATTGCATTTTGTAGAAAGCATGTCGATTGGTTACAAATAACTTTCGTGCATTTCTTCCACAGTGATTACCTATAGTTCATATTGGATTATACACTTTAAATAAAAAAATCTTTGTATATCTTACTATCAATGTACCACAATTCTCATTTGGCTACAATTACCTGAACATGCTTTTACCTCAAATCCTTCATACACAACCACATAATGGCATTCATTAGCTATTTCAAAAAATCCTCTAATAACATTAACCTTTATGACATCTTTTAAGTAAAAGTCAATTAATAAAGTTTTTAAACTCGCCCCCCTTTTCCCCCAACTCAATGTTTAGAATTTATATCCAAGTTAATTTTACCAATACCATAGCATGTATATATTATTAAACAATGTCCATTTACATTTCTTTGTTGTTATTATAACTGGCTAAAAATCATTTACTATTTATGTCCCATCTCCTTTTGTCAGACCCCCCCCCAAAGGAAAAAAAAACCTCACACCTTTGTGACAAGATCTAAATAAATAATTGTTAATAAAATTTATAGGTCTTTTTCCCAAGTCACAATTTGCAATTTATATCCAAATTGCTTTTACTACTTTGCCAGTACATGGATATATCACTAAGCTGTATCATTATCATTTCATTATTGTTATTATAGTTAATTATTTGTTAACGAATAAACATTTAATAACAATCTAAAACAATCTAAGACTTAGTAAATTCCTACTTATTGATCACCAAAATCAACTAATTTTTTATTATCAACTTTCATTGTCAACCTGTATCTTTCTAGTAAAAAAACAGTCTTATCTCTCTTGCCAATTGTGGGGTCAGTCTTCGTTTTATCTCCTTTATAAGGTTTTTATAGACTTCTCTCTGCACTTTGTTGCTTGAAGGATCTCTCGGGTAATCTTGTTGCCTCCAGCTGCTACTAAAATTAGCTTGTGTTTGGTTATCAATCTTGCTTCTGAAAAAAAATTCTCTTCTTAAATCCATCATCATTACCATTTTTTTCTTCTGTACCTTGGAATCTGGGGTAGACCTACAATTTGTTGAATTCCTTTTTCCATATTCCCTTCTTTCCACTTCCACCCACATTTGCTCCATTAATAAATTCATCTATTCTCTTGTCTTTATCTTCTATATCTTCATTCTCCTTTAATTTTGGGGCTCCAACCCCATCATCTTTTGCTCTAAGGAAGACTAGTCTTTCCAACTTCTTCTCAATTCTCCCATATCCTTCCAATAGATTTTGAATTCCAGCCAAGATATTTTGGAATTATAAGGTTTCCTCATCTGAATATTGATCCATGTTTCCAAAAAAGAAGAAAGAAAGAAAGAAAACTAATAGCCACTGCCACTCTAGCCTTCTAGGCCTCTTTTATTTTATTTTTTTATTTTAGGTTGACTTGAACACAAGTTCTTTTATGCTCTTCAAAGGAGAAGGGTTCTGTTTTTCCCCTTTCTTTCCGCTGCTAAAATAGTTCTCAAAGGCACCTGTGAAAACAATTCATGCCCTTGGCTCTTTATCAGTTTCTGTAAACAAGTTGCAAACCCTTCAGCTACAAAGTTAGTGAAATCAAAGAAGGAAAGAGAAGAGATACATTGTTCCAAAAACTCCAGCCTCTGACCTCCGAGTGGCAGTGTTGCTACTTTTCACTTTATAATATTTATCTCTGACTTATAGGAAACAAAGTTTGTTAGATTTCTTTTAATAATAAGTAATAGGAAGAATTGTTAAAATAAGAAGGAAGGTTTTAATCCAGAAGTCAAGGAATAAAGCAACAAAAAGAAGAAGAAGAAAAATCAATCCGTTCACTTTAAGAGGAGAAATAAGAAATGTTGTGAGAAAGAAAAGCTTTCCAAAGCAATTCAATTAGGGTTAATTTCACCGCTCAATTCTTTTGCTTAAGGATCTAATCTGGCTTTTAAAAAATTCTTTATGCAGTCTTTTGCAAAATAGAAAAAATAACTCACCAAATGGACTCACTTTCTCTTTTCCCTTCCTTCCTTCCAGCCTGGGAGCTGCCTGTTTACCGCCGGCTTGAAGTGCTTCCCTTGGATCGATCAGGGACTTTGCGATGTCCCTGAGACCAACAAGGCTTCGTCTTCCTGTTCACCATCTCTACAGGACTGTTTAGGTCTCAATAGACTGTCCAGCGGCAAAAGTGTCAACGGCGGTCTCAGAGTATCGAGACCGCATGTTGTGACATCGCGATGTTGGTCCTCCTTTTCTTGCAGCAGCAAATATTGATGGAAAAGTCAATTAAAACCCGGACCACATGCCTTCTGAATAGTTTTTACCCCAGAGCTATAATTGCACTCAACAATGAACTAAAGGGCCACCATCAGTGAGCTGCTGGACAGCATTACCTGATCTGTTGTGTGAATGTTTGGGTGGCTTAGGGATGGGGAATTTTTGGTGTATGGTGATGTGTGTGGGGATTGTCATGTGTGTTGGGCTGGTCTCTGGGTGTTATGTGAATTTTATTGTATGGGTAAACTTTGTATATACACACAATAACAATAAAGTATTCTTCTTAAAGTCAACTATTAAAATTACAGTGTAATTTCTTTTTCTTTTCTATACCTATGTAACAAACCTGGTGAGATGCATACAGCAGTGGAAACAACAACACAATGCACTAGAATGAAGATCAAGGTCTGATGCATTCTCTTTAATTAATGATTCACCCCCACCCCCAATGTTGGCTTTATGGCTTTAGCAAATTAACAGAATTGGAAAGGACCTTATAGGTCATCTAATCCAACCCACTGCCCAAGCAGGAGACCCTACACCATTTCTGACAAATGGCAGTGCAATCTATTCTTTCTTCTTGAAAGCCTCCAGTGATGAAACTCCTACAGCTTCTAAAGGTAAGCTGTTCCATTGGTTGATTGTTCTCACTGTCAGAAAGTTCCTCCTTATTTCTAGGTTGAATCATGTCTTGATCAGTTTCCATCCATTATTCCTTGTCTGGCCTTTGGATGCCTTGGAAAATAGTTTGACTTCTTCCTCTTCATGACAGCCCCTCAAATATTGGAACACTGATATCATGTCTCCCCCAGTACTTCTCTTCACTATGTCAGGTTTCCAAAAGATACCCTAATTAATTCATGAATCTCGAGCCAATCCTTTTAAGAGTTGACGCACTAGACAAGTGATGGCGAACCTTATTTGGTTCGCATGCCATAAGTGGGGGTGTGTGTGTGTGTGTGGGCATGCTGCAGCCATAATGTAATGTGTGACACCCCCAGTGTGCATGCGCCTCACTACAGGTGCTCCCCCCATTTTTTGCATGCTTTTTTCAACCTCCCCAGGCTCCAGAGGCTTTCTACGAGCCTGGGGAGGGCAAAAACAGCCTCCCACGCCCCCCAGAAGCCCTCAGGAGGTTTCAGGGACCTTCAGGAGGCCACCCTGAAGCCTCCAGAGCAGTCAAACAACCCTCCGAGCAAACCAGAAGTCACTTCTGGTTTTCTCGGAGGGTTGTTTTAAGCGCTCCGAAGGCTTCAGGGACCTTCAGGAGACTTCCCTGAAGCTTCCAGAGCGCTCAAAACGACCCTCCGAGCAAACCGGAAGTCCATTCCCGAACTTCCGGTTTGCCAGTAGGGCTGGTTTTTTGCGCTCTGGAGGCTTCAGGGAAACTTATGAAGCCTCTGGAGGGCCTCTGGGGGAGGGAGGCTCTTTTTGCCCTCCCCAGGCTCCTATAAAACCTCTGGAGCCCGGGGAGGGTAGAAAATGGCTTTTAAAAAGGGTGAACTCAAAAGGGTGCCTTGCGTGCACTGACAAATGGTTTGGGTGCCACCTGTGGCACACCTTCCATAGGTTTGCTATCCCGGCACTAGACTATCCATGCCCTGTTCCTGTAACTGTTCTTCATATATTTTAATCTCCAGTCCCCTAATCATCCTGGTTGCTCTTCTCTGCATTTTTTCTAGAGTCTCAACATCTTTTTTACAGTGTGGTGACCAAAACTGGATGCAGTATTCCAGGCATGGTCTTACTAAGGTTTTGGTTAACTTACTTGATTAACTTTGTTATTGTTGTTAGTCGTGAAGTTGTATCTGATCTATTGTGACCCCATGGACAATGTTCCTCCAGGCCTTCCTGTCCTCTACCATCCCCCAGTGTCCATTTAAGCTTATGTTGACTGCTTCAGTGACTTCATCCAGGAATCTCATTCTCTGTCATCTCCTTCTTCTTTTGCCCTCAATCGTTCCCAGCATTAGGCTCTTCTCACTGAATCTTTCCTTCTCATTAGGTGGCCAAAGTATTTGAGTTTCATTTTTAGGATCTGGCCTTCTAAAGAGCAGTCAGGATTGATCTCCTCTAAGATTGACTGGTTTGATCATCTTGCAGTCTAAGGAACTCGTAGGAGTCTTCTCCAGCACTGTAGCACAAAGACCTCAATTTTTTGGCCTTCAGCCTTCCTTATGGTCCAACTTTCACAGCCATACATTGCAACTGGGAAAAACCATAGCCTTGACTATACCCACTTTTGTTGGCAGGGTGATGTCTCTGCTTGTTACTTACTAAGGCTTTGGTTAACTTATTTAAGCCCCCAACTGGATATTTCCCAAGCATTGGTGATGTCATTAGCTATTCCTTTAAACCAGGGGTGGGTTCTGACCAACTTTACAGCTGGTTTGCACATGCGTATGCTCCACAAAATTGTTCTGTGGATTCACAGAATTCAAAAACAAGATGGTGGCAGTGACGGTGGTGACCTGGGAACTGTTTGGGGGCATGGCAGGTCTGGGTCAGTGCCAGTTCCAACAACCCAGGCCACCATACCACTACCGGTTCAGCCAAACTCGGTCGAACTGGTAGGAACTCACCTCTGCTTTAAACCCAGAAGCATGTTGCTGCTCCTGACACAAATGCAAGCACATGCTTTTCAAAGCTTATAATATCATTCGTTCTTTTTGTCCTTTTTCCCTCCACCAATCTGCCCTTATAGCTGGCTGCAAAGTTGCCAAAGGAATGTCAGTGACAAATGAAACATTTTTAAGATCAATTACTTTATATTGGACCAATTGTTGTTTTGCCATCAAAATATAAAACAAACTCCTAGTGAGTAATAAGACTGTGACAGTCTTCCAGATCGTGCTATGATCTTTAAGAAATTGGCAGCATTGGCTCAAGCTGAAAGAGACAAGTAAAAAATATTTGACAGATGAAAACAGATTTGGGCTGTAAAACTTGTTATGCTTTTGGCATGTGACTGAATTGTCCTCAAAATATATTTGCTCTGCCTGGCCCAAAGTAAACTCCCACTGTGGAGTTAACATATTACAGGTTTTGGGTTGCTGTAATATCAAATAAGTTATATTGCCTTGTAATGAAATATACTACAAATATATTTTTAAATGTTCAGCCATATAGGGTGAAATCATTTTCACAATTCTTAACAGGAATGAGACAACTCTTAGTGTAAATATTTATACATTCTAGTGATCACAAAAGGATGTTATCATTAGAATGGGACAAGATCAAGAGCAGTAAAACATTGCCAGAGTTATTAGATTTTTATTATATCTTCAGGAATGAGACAGAGGCTCGTGTCCGGTAACTCTGTAACCAATTTATTTTAACACAACTTGTAACAGTAACAGGTAACAACCAGGCAGGGTGCTGGTTTAACAATGTAGCAACAGAAGGATGATCTGTGTAGAGAGAGAGGCAGAGAAGCAGCTCCAGCTGGACTGGAGTGTTCGTCTGCTCTGGTGCTGAACAACTGACAGTTTGAACGAGTCTGCCTTTTATAGTTCCTCAGACTCGCCCGGCAACTGACAGGCGCGTCTGATTGGCTAAGACGCGCCTGGCTGCTGCCGAGCTGTCATTCGTAACAGCGAGGACTAACTTTTACTATACAACACTTCTTCCCCCCCAGCTGTGCGCATGCGTGATGTTTGCGCACGCGTAGTCCTGTAAGTATACAGGAGAACGGCGGACACGCCCCGAACGCCGCAATTGCATTGCAGGCGGATCATCGCATTGATGTCCCTGTCTGAGCTCCTCCCCTCGGGGAGTGAAGCTCCAGGTGACGTCTGATGGCAGAGGAACCCTGAATGGATGACTCCCACTGAATGGTAAGCTGGGCGAAGGGGGCGCGGCCGAGGATGTTGACGGCTTATGACTAGGCCGGTAGGCGGCCTCTGGAAGGGGAAGGCTAGGTCTATTTTGGCCTAAACGTAATGGGTTGGGGTTTTCAACTCCGGATTGAGAAGCACTGCTGGGCTGTGATACTGAGCTAGGCTGGCCTGGATTGGAGAAGGCTGGAGAGTTGTGGTTATTTAACTGCGGTTGCGGGTTCAGGTCTGGCTGAGAAACGGTTAAGCCAGGACCTTGCGTGTCGGCTTGAGAATCATTTTCTGATGACCGTCGTTGTCTCAATTGATCCAGGTGTCTTCTCCAGGTTGATCCATCTGAAACTCGAATCCTGTAGGAAACGGGCCCTGTTATTTCGGTTATAATTGCAGGCACCCATCTCGTCTCTCCTCCATAGTTTCTAGCCCAAACCAGGTCCCCAGGCTTAAAAGTACGGGAGGGGGTTGGAGGCCCCAGGTTGCCAGACTGAATTCCTGAATAGACGGGATGCAATCTATCCAGGGTGGTCCGCAGGCGCCTGCCCATCAACATCTCCGCGGGGCTTTTCTGTGTCAGGGGGCAAGGTGTGGAGTGCTGTGCCAATAAGTAAGCATCCACCCTTGCCTGCCAGTCTCCACGGTTTAGACGGCCCAAAGCCTCCTTGGCAAATCTAACCGCCCTTTCCTCTCGGCCATTGCTGGCCGGGTGGTAAGGGGCAACCAGCGCGTGGCGGACCCCTTGCTCGGCCAGGTATGTTTGGAACGTTGTAGACGTGAATTGCGGGCCGTTGTCGGACACTACTGTGTCCGGCAACCCGTGGGTTGCGAACAATCGTCGCAAGGCTCGCACAGTACTGTCAGATGTGGTGGAGTGCATGAGCAATACTTCCACCCATCGAGAGTACGCGTCCACAACTATAAGGAAAGTCTGGCCGTGAAAGGGGCCAGCAAAATCTATATGTATTCTAGACCAGGGACCCCGAGGCATCTCCCATTCCCGGGAGGGAGAGGAAGGAGGAGATGGTCGGGACTGCTGGCAGGTTTCGCATTTGGCGACCCAGGCTTCGATCTCTGCATCTAACCCTGGCCACCAAACGAAACTGCGAGCAAGGGCCTTCATTCTGCTTACTCCGGGGTGACTTTCATGGAGACGTTGCAGAATCTGTTGTCGGAGGACCGTTGGGATGACCACACGGCCGCCCCACAGTAGGCAGCCTGAATGTATAGAAAGCTCCCACTGTCTGTTCTTGAAGTGCTTGAACTGAGGTGGTAACTCACCCGCAGGCCAGCCTCTCAGGACCCAGTTCAATAGCTGTGACAGTGTGGGGTCAGACCGAGAGTAGGCGGCCACATCGGTAGAAGTCAATGGCAATTCTAACTGAGCAATTGCCAGAACAGAACGGCAAGGAACCGCTTGATCTTCCGTGTCCGGAAGAGGGCAGCGACTAAGGGCATCTGCATGCCCTATTTGCTTGCCCGGACGGTAGCACAGGGCGTAAGAATACGCCGCTAAGAACTCCGTCCAGCGGGTCATCCTTGGGGACAGGATAGGAGGGGTCGGTCTATCACCAGCCAGTAGCCCAAGGAGTGGCTTATGGTCTGTGAATAGGGTGAAGTGCCGCCCGTATAGGTAGTCGTGAAACTTTTTGATTCCAGACACTGCAGCCAGAGCCTCCTTGTCAATCTGGCTGTAGTTCCTCTCAGCTGAGGACAGTGTTCTGGAATAAAAAGCTATGGGGGCTTCTGAGCCGTTGGGCAGGACGTGACTCAGAACAGCCCCCAAACCGACGGGGGAGGCATCACATGCTAGAGTCAGGGGCATCTTGTCGCTATATTGCACTAAGACTGCCTCTGACGTCAGCAGGGATTTGACAGCCGCGAACGCATGCGCTTCGCGGCTGCCCCATTGCCAAGGCGCGGATCGGTCGAGCAACCGATGTAGCGGCTCGGCTAGTGATGCCTTGTGAGGGATGAAAGGCGCATAGAAATTTAGAAGCCCCAGGAACGATTGGAGCTGCGCCTTTGTAGTAGGAGTGGGAGCGTTCCTGATAGCTGCCAATTTAGAAGGGGTAGGATGAATTCCCTGGGCATCAATTGTGAAGCCCAGGAAATCCACTTGGGGCACAGCAAAGAAACATTTGCTGCGTTTAAATTTAAGACCCGTGCCCCTGAAACGGTCGAGGACTTTCCTCAGTACTTTGATGAGGTCTGAGCGGCTGTCAGCAGCGATCAGGACGTCATCAAAGTAAGGTACCACTCCAGGGAGCCCATGGAGCAGACGTTCCATGAGGCTCTGGAAAATCCCCGGGGCAACGGAAACGCCGAATTGAAGGCGGCGACAACGGAAAGCCCCCCGGTGGGTGACGATGGTTTGGGCAGCCGCCGCATCATCATCCACAGGGAGTAAAAGTACTAGGGTATAAGTAGAATGACATTTATTATTTGTCAAGCTGCATAAGATTTATAAAGAAAATGACAATAGATGGAAGAAAAAGGAGCTCTTCAGATGGAACTCGTGGTCATCATCAAAGCACCACATTCAACAGGACAATTATTCTTTCTTTAGTTAAAGCACCTAAAGAGAACTTATTGGCTCAACTCTGAAGGAGAGGCTGGATGGAATGATCTGAAAACAGAATGCTAGGGAACTGGAGTACATGGTTCACCAAGAAGTAACCCTGAATCTGACTCTCTGCTTTGAAAGACAGGGGATTGAGGAGACGTTAGAGTCTTGTAGATGGACTATTCCTGGTGTGGATCACGCCAATAAACTGGTTGAGATATATCTGGCCACCTGGATCTGAAAAAAAAAACCTTGACACCCAGCTTATTTCAGGTGTGTTGTTTTGTGTCTTGATTACAGTTTCAAAGAAATATATGGGATGGGTAGATATTTGAATGAACTCTATGCTGGTAGGAATGCAAATGTCCCTCTCTGGCTGGGATGTTCATATACCCAGATTATCAGAAAAGATTGTTTATTTCTAGTAGCCCTTTTCTTTTCTTGTTTGCAGAAAAGGAAGTAGCATGGTTTAAGGGATATCCCTGGATTTTCCAGCTCACTAGCCTAAAATATGTGTGTCTTGCCATCTCAAGTTGCCTCCTTCTACTAATGGTAGCCACTCAGTTTCTTTCTAGTGGAAAAATTCAAATAGTATCTGTTTTCTCTGACCCAGGAAAATATATGTTACCATCTGCCTTTGAATTGCAATGCCTTGAAACAAGTATCTCTTTCCATATAAAGATTGTTTCAGCAAGGTATAAAGAAACAAATTACATTTTCAACTGTTGTGGAACTGAATTTGTTTCAAAAAAATCTCTCCCTTTGTTAGGGTTAATTGCATTTGCCCAAACTGGCAGTTCTCCAAGCTAAAATCTCAGTCAGATAAAGAGTGATGTTTCCGACTAGTTAAGAAAGGAATAACTTCCCCTCATAGACGTTATGATACCTTTATTCATTCTCTCTTTTTACATTGTTGATGGATAAAAGACCCACTAACAGCACCCTGGGATTGGTTTCAGAACACTACAGTTTGTTATTCTAGGTCAACATTCTTGATGAAGTTTTATTTATCCTTCTCACAAACCTGAATAAGCCCGGTTAATTAATCCACTTGTGTGAAGTGCCCTTTGCCTCACTTTCACACCTCACCAGGCACATTTTCATTTAACATTGTTGTTTGCTCTTGCTTCTTCTGATGTGCTATAAATGAACACTGTACTATGCATACTGAGCAGGAATCTAAATACTCTTTCTGCGGATTAAGTGGATGAAATGTTATTTTGCCATCATTAGAAATTAAAAGTACCGTGTCCACTTACTAGCCTGCATTTGTGGTATCTTCAGCCCATCAACAACTGACAAAAGTTAATTTGCCGAAATAAGAGAAAGGACTGAATGAAATTCAAAGTACTGCGCAAAGGGAATACGTAAGGAGAAGCATTTACTATTCTGATTTTATGCTCTTGCTGTAATAGGACACTGTTTTTTGTAACAGTCAAAAACATACCAATCAATACTTCTTTTAAAAATGTAATAGCCTGAATTATTATCTAAATAGCATTATAATGATAACTATGTTACTAGTACTGTATATAAGAAATTATAGGTTTTTTTTTAAAAAAAGAAATCTAAAGAAGCTATATCATCATCTTATTTGAACAACCCCATAATCCCTTGTGGGGTTGAGTCTGGGCAACTGAATGGAACTAGTAGAGTGTTTTAATGTCCGGATGCCCTTCCTGTCACCAATGCAGAGTTATATTCAGCAGATATATTCTCAGTGTGCCCAGAAGGAGAAATATCTGCTTCTACCTAGGATCAAACTCAAAGCCTCCTAATTGTGAGGCAAGAGCTGCAGCCTCAGGCCACTGCACCACTTCATAAAATGAAGCTGTATGATAAGAAGAAAATATTTTTTTTTAAAAAATACCCAAACAAACAAAAACAAAACCCAAATTATACTAAAGGGTTTAGGGCAGTGGTGGGTTTCAAAAATTTTTATAACCTCTTATGTAGATGTGGCCTGCTTTGTGGGAGTGGCTTGCCAGCCATGTGACCAGGTGCGAGTGGCTTGCCAGTCATGTGATTGTGTGGGCGTGGCCAACTTGTAAAATGTGGTGAAACTCACTTAACAATGCTCTTGCTTAGCAACCAAAATGTTGGCTCAGAAACTCTGGTATTTGAAGCATGCAAGTCTTAAAGCTGTCAAGTTACAAGACCTTTGTACCCCTTTAGAAAAAAAAACCCAGGATGTTCAAACTTGAGAGATTAAAACTTTAAGGTTTAGATAGGACTCTTAGAGGCGGGCGTGGTGATTGGTGAGCCAGCCAATCAGTGAGCGGCGGGCGGACAGGGAAAGCGTGGTGCAGACGGGTGGGGGGGAGCAGCTGGAATCGGTTCTAAATGGCACAATAGATTTGTGGAATCTCTTCTATAGAAGAGGTTAGAACTGGCAGGAACCCACCCCTGGTTTAGGGAGATTAAAAATAAAATGAAAAATAAAACAAACAAATTAACAAACAAAAATAACACCTGAACCAAACAAAACCTAGGGAATAGAGAAAAGAAGGAGGGGGGAAAAAGAAAGCAAAAAGCAACTAAAAAATATTTAAAAATCATAAATTGTATCATATATCATTATGCATTTATATGTGTACATTTAGTCATTTATTTACACTTTGTACTCATATGAATAATGTATGCTTGTATTGTATACACACATCACACATGTGTATAAAAGGTGTGTATACAGTATACATGCAAAGTGTGCTTATAAAATTTCAATTTGTAAACAATGAATTAAACTTAATCCATATAGACTCCCCGCTCCCCCCTCCCCGCTTTGATACAAGTCTAATTCATCAATAGAAAACATTTTGTGAAGCCAGCTTTTAGAGTCTGAGACACAAGCATTCTTCCATAAGCAGAGCCTTACTTTTTTAAATTACCTTTATATCATGCATGTTATAAGCAATGTTCCTCAGACACTGAAGGATTCCATTTGGAAGATACAATTGAACAAAATATTAACATCTTTAACAATGGATTTCTCAGAAAAACCTAGCTCACTATAATACTAATGGCTAATCCATAAAGCAGGAATGCCCAATCCACAGGCCGCAACCCATTACTGGGCATGAATTGTTTGGAACAGACAAGGAAGTGGTTGGTGAACAAGTCCCTGTGTGCATGCATCCCCTTTTGCATGAGCAATGGGCAAGCACATGTTTGCATGGTCCATTTGTGTGAGCATACGCTTACCATCTGCAGTGGTCCCAAACCTTTCTGGCTTAGCAGCCAGAATATTTCCATGTCAATGATAGGCACCTGCTAGTCACACAAGTGGAACTGGACTTGAGTGTGGTTTCCCATGGGTTGCACACATGGAGCTGCATCCACGTGCAAGCACCCACTGGTTGCACAAGTGGGTCTAGGTGTGTGCACTTGCCCACCACTGATGTGGTCTGCTTCCAAACAGACTGCAGCCTAATAGTGATCCATGGCTGGTAGTGGATTGGGGATCTCTGGTCTAAGGTGAAATCTGCATAGCATCTATAGAGTTTAATCCAAGTAATTTTGCATTTTCTTCTTCTTAAAATTTGGATTAAAAGCAGACTATCTAGGAATAGCACTGAGGCAGTTTTTTTTATTTCCCTCCTGCTATGCTTTACTTAACTGAAAGCTTTTATATTATTTGAAACATTTTGACTTCTGATTTTACTCCCTTAAGAGTTAACGGAGCCTCTCATCCACTTCTTTATAATGGGATCTTTTAATTTCAAGACAATCTATAGAAATCTTGTAATTCCCATGTGAGCAGAAAAATGACAAAACCCACCAAAAGTATGCTTCTGGGTGCTTGACAGAGGGAGGAATCTAAACTCTTATACCTATGAAGTAGAGTACTTCAAGAAATAAAAAAATGACCATAGAGAGTCCACAATTTGATCCTTTCAAAAAGCGGGTTAAACAATGTGTGCTAATGGAAAGATTTGAAGGTTTAGTCAATCAATCACAAAGATATAAATTTCTGGATCAAACAAGTTAAACAATGATGGTTCTCTTTTTTCACTATAATCCAGTTTTCATTTCAAAACCATTGAGAAAGATCCCTTTGTAATTTAGCTGGCTTTAGAAATGATTTCTAACACCCATCTGAGACGCTGTAGCTTGACCACATTGAAGGATTTTGAAACTAGTGTCCTTTAAATCAGTTTCAAACTACTAGGCACAAGGATTTGAAATAAAAAAAAATGCAGGGCGAATCTATATAGATTGGGCAGAAAGAGAGTTATGGTGGCCATTATGTTGTCTGGTGGTAATGCCTGTGAAAACTTTGTAAAATGTACATATTATGCACACTTCTTCATTAAAAAAAGAAGCAAGGATAGTTGATTAAACAAAGCTCCCTTAAATTTTAATAATTAAAAAACAAGAACTTTTTTTGGCAGAACTTTATATTTATAAGCAAAGGACAGGATTCACCATTTCCAGCCCCTTCTCCCCCACCAAAGACTCCAATTACAGTTCCCTTTGAGTTACATCTTTGATTTATCTCATCATAACATGGACACATTCACACTAGGTTACTGGTTTGTGATTGCTTTTCTCCATGATGTTATTTTCAGTTTAGCCTTTAGTCTAGCTACTGCCTGGGAAACTATTACCCAAGCACTTTCCAGTTTCAAGTTGAGGCAACGTCAGCTAGATCATGGGTCCCCGACCCCCAAGCTGTGGAGCAGTACCAGACTACGACCTGTTACGAAGAGGGATGTTCAAGAAATGGGTGAGCAAGGCTTCATCTGCACATGTGCAGTACCTAGGTTGCATATGAAACCATCCTCCTCCCCAGTCTGTGGAAAAATGTCTTCCACAAGTCCAGTCCCTGGTGCCAGAAAGGCTGGGGACTGGTGACCTAGATGTTGAAAATGAAAGCTAAAGGCAAAGATGAATTTGCTTGTTTAGGCTGCTTCTCTCCTATATGCAAAGTGGCTGGAAATTATATCAATTTAAGAAATTCCTTTCCAGATTTCAATGTCTTTCTCCACTTTGACTATAGTAATGCCCTGATGTTCTGTTCAGATCAGGTTTACTATGGGCTAAGATTGATGGGTTCCTTTGCTTTTTTATTCCTCTAGGAAGAGAAAAAAAGAAAAGAAAGGAAAAGAAAAGAAAAGAAAAAAGAAAAGAAAAGAAAGAAAAGAAAAGAACTCAATGGTTAACCATTGTTCCTGTCACTTAACTCTTAAGGAGAATGTAGCAACTTCCAATGGCAATTTCACTTTTCCTTTTTTGATTAATATTTAATCAGTAGCTGCTGCTTCTCCTCCTCCTCCTCCTCCTCCTCCTTTTCTTCTTCTTCTTTCATTTTCTTTCTTCTTCTTCCTCTTCCTTTTCTTCTTCCTTCCCCTCCACCTCCTCCTCCTTCTTTCATCTTTTTTCTTTCTTCTTCTTCCTCTTCCTGTTCATTTTTTTCTCTCCCTCCTCCTTTCTTCCTTCTTCCTTCTTCCATCTTTCTTCTTCTTCTTCTTCTTCTTCTTCTTCTTCTTCTTCTTCTTCTTCTTCTTCTTCTTCTTCTTCTTCTTCTTCTAATTCATTTTTTTCACTGTTTCACTTGTGAACTTGTAAAAAAGAATGGTGTTGGAGAGTAGTGATAGGATTTGGAGCAGAATGGACATCCCTTTCACAAGGCATAGTCATCAACTGGAATTGAGGCTTTGCTTACAATGCAGTAGGGCAGGTGAAAAGACTGCATGAGTCAAACAGGGCAGAAGATTACAGGCATACAGTAGGTACTATTCTCAGGGGCAGAGCTTGGGTAAAGGATGGTGTCATGTATTCCTTCCCCAAGGAAATATATGGGCCAGGGTCAGCTGCCTGAAGCAAGCCCTAAATAATCCCTAGGTCTTCCTGAGAGAAGCAAGAGTTTGCAGTCCTAACATTACCACTGGAGCTCTGTTTGTGTAAGCCTGTTCTATGCTATCTGGGGTGATGATGATGACTTTGATATTCAAAAGGTTGTTTCCTGAGTTAAATATAATTTCCCGTTTACTTTCTCAGCAAGGTTCCTATCTAATTACCTGTTTGTGCTGATTCCATTTCCAAAACACTTAACTACACATAAGAATGTTTCTCTTATACACAGAGAGAGGGGGGGAGGAGAGAGGGGGGAGGAAGGGAGAGAAATTAATTATTATTCAGTTTCCCCAGTTACAGTATACATTTATAAATGTCTATGCTGGCAATATCTTCTAATTGCATAACCAGTTTCAGAAATTTTAGGGCTGCTGTGCACACTTTAAAAAACAATTCAGAAATCCTCCAGACTTGTGTGAGCATAGTACTTCTCTGCTGTTCATTAAAAAGCATTTTTATAGCCTTCCACACCAATCTTGGGAAAAAATATTAGACCTGATATTGTGTCCTCTGAAGAAACTGAGGGCCCTTCCTTCCAAGCATAGCTGAAACAGCCTTATCCTTACACTGAAAACAGAGAGTAAGGCCCAAATTGCTTGAAGTAATAGGCTGCTCATAAAATATTGTAGCCATGCTGAAAGCAATATATTTTTCTTTTGTATCCTCACAGGAATGAATTCAAAAATAGATTAATTCTGACCCACTTGCCTTCCCCTTCCCCAAACCACTATTTATAAATAGATGAATGAAATACATATTTACTTATTTGCACTGACTTAAAGAAAGCCTCATTACAGAAAACTCTGCACAAACACTTGCACGCATACAAATACAGATAGAGTAGGTTCACTACAATTCAATGCAAGATTTTTAAAAAATATTAAGGCAATGAAAAGGCTTTTCTACATAAATTTATCATTGTAAACATAAGTTGTATGCACACATTATTACTGGAACAGGTAAATTCAAGGAATAATGGTAAAATAATAAAGCATTTTTTTTAAAAAAAAGAAGGCATGGGAAAATGGGAGGGAAATGATATATTCGTGAATTCCTTCTTTCCATTATACATTTTTAAAACCTTGATATCACATTAGAGCCAAGGGTTGAATAAGTGAAATTTCATGTCCTTACCAGCAGTCCTTTCACGCCTCCCACAGACCATGAAAGCATGTGAGGTAAAATATTTGGTCATATTTGCATTTTTTCTCATTAGTTTTGCAGACGTTGAAGGCATCGACTTGAATGCATATTTAAAATAATCCAAAAAATGCATTAAGCAATAATACTTTTGAGGTGTCACTGGACTTTCTTGCCTTCTGAAAAAGCACCTTTGGGACAACCATGACCTGGATGACTGAGAATCTCTATAGATATAAGATTAATTAATTTCTACTCTGAATTGAACCTTGTGCATAATCCAAACTATGGTTCTAATCAAATTTATTTAGGGATAAGCTCTATTTCCCGTAGTTGAATTTCATTGTATATCTGTAGAATTTGCATCAGTCCAATCTGCAGGGTTCAATATTGAGGAGAAAAAGTTAAAATAAATGTTACTTTCATTTAACAAGTCAGTTAAGTCTTTGTTTAGCCATTGGTCACTTTTATCTTTTAGGAAAAGGAATCCTGTACTTCTAATCCACTGATACCATTCTGCTTTGGATTAACAATTTTTTTCCCTCTGGGAATCTGTATTTTATTTTCATTTTCATACACTCACGTGTATACATCATATAGTATTAAACAATAATTGCATCAATTCCTCTTGTCAACAATGCCCCAGAAAATAAAAGCCCAATATACCTCTTCCCTTCTCCATACACCTCTTTCTTCCATCACCCTCCAATTTTCTATCTTCGGATTAACAAATTTGTTAATGAACTGTAACATGGCAGCATTCCAACTGGGCAAACATCAACTATGGCAACATACAACAAACATGAATTGACCATTTTAATAATTTTTATTATTTAAAATATGAGATGTAAAGAACAGTCAGAATGGTATGAAAACAAGTTCCTGAATATGTGAACTATTCTTTCAATGTTTTATTCATTTTTTTAATCTTCATTGAATGAGATGAAGTGAGGGATACAGCATATCTATTTCAGTGAAATATAACTTCCAACATTGCTTCTATTGAATGTATGGATGAACTAGATTTAGAGTATTCATTTGGACTATCTTAGGAGAGAGATATTGCATGTTTGTAGAGTGAGTGAGCAAACTTTCAACATTATTTAATAACAGGGTTTTTTCCCATTATAGAAGCTTTGTTTATAGAAAAATTGTCCTCCATGTTCAAATTTGTTCTGAATAATGCAGCAGAAGCTGCTTGTACATATTGCTATGTACAAAATTGCCATATCAATAGATACTTCATTTAAATAAGTAAAAAGAAATAAGTATGCATTTATGTAGATACAGAAAGGTCCTCTTCAGGGTTAAGACACCTAATTTTTTTAACCTTCAGGTGTCACTTATAACATAAAAATCAAAAGAAGGCTAAACTAATTCTTGAGACTAAAGTCCTCTGTCATGAGTCCTGCTGTTTAGCTAATAAATATAGTCTTCATTTGTCTCCTAGAATTTTATGTAACAAATGCCAAATGCTTGTTCCCACTAGCAAAGCAAAAATAGTACAGCAGGATAAGCTTTCCCCTCATTAAGCATAAATTAGAGTAGTTATGTACAGTATATGTCTCTCTGTGTGCATCTCCAGATGTACTGAAGAGAGAACATGCATGCCATATGTCTGACCTACAAACAAACAAGAAACCACATCAAAAAGATGTTTTGCCAAAGAGTGGGGGGGAGAGGGAGGGACGAGTAGAAATGAGAAATCCCCCTAAGGGTCTTATTCCCTGTCTTCAAAGAAAATCATCCTATCCATAAAATAGCCAGAGAGAAACAACAGCAAACTCAAAAGAAAGGTCGATTTTTCAAAGAGAGAAGACAAGTGAGCATTGGCTAAAAAGTACATGCCTTTTGGTGTTTCTCTTTCTAGTTACACAGTTGTCACTGAAGGTGGAATTATGAGGTCATACCAAGCACAGCATTTTTACATTTGCTTAAAAGCAAAACTAAATGTCACATTTAAAAAGTGGGGGGAAAAACGTGATTAGTTTCAAACTCAGTGATACAGAAAGGGGAAAATGAAGGACAGTTATTGGGTTATTTAAGGCTATTGGTGCATGGTTGTGCTTTTCTGTAATCCAGTTACTGCAGTAATAGGTAAGATAGTTTTAGGGGAAGTCAGCAAGCAAGTGGGCATCTGGAGAGGACTGGAAGGTATCAAGTTTACAGGTAGCTGTAAGCATGGGTTCCTGAAATGTGACATATATCTTTAAGAATCCACCTGTTTAGGGACAAGGGTGACTGAAATATGATTTCTGAGGATGTTGGGTTTCATTTCCTAACTTCCTTCCTTGTTGGCTATGTCAATAAGTCTGATGTCAATTGGAATTCAGCAATATGTAGAGAGTCACGGATTGTTTTCACCATATGGAATGCACAACTTTTGTTGTCTGACTGCTGAAAATAATAATTGAGCCATTTAAACCAAGATAGCTGTTTTTAACTGAAGAGATCGATTTGTGAGGTGACATTTATAACTCAGAATATTTCTAACCCAGAAAATGTTGCTATTGTCTCGTAATACTATATATTTCAAAATGACAGAATGGAAATTGAAACTGCTTCTCTCAAATATGTAGAACAGGGAAGAGCTGAGCTAGTGTACTGCAGAGTTCATGAATCGATAAACTTACATATTAGCTTGTGCTTAAGAAAAGAGACTATGTCTGATCAATTGTAGCAGTCACTTGGTGATAACACAAAAAATATAAAATAGTAAAAAAAAAAAAACAAAGCTGCCAATTGCAGTGTTATGTTCTTTGTATTTCAGCTTGCATTAAGCTGAACTGCTTCTCTAAAAGTTCCTTATTTTCCTTTTAATGTTCTCAGACAACATCATTCATTTTCATTTGTTGCTTAGCGCACAGCTTGAAGTAGTACAGGCACAATTGTGCTCTTTTTCCTTCATACGAATACGTTTTTGTGGTAACTACAAAATAATTTGGGAAATACCCCTTAAAGAGGAAAACATTTGGATGGCTGGTTTTATATACTTAAGACTGGATATTTTCCTTTTTTGTTTTTTAATATTAATACGTACTCTTATTTCAATATGTTCTAGATGGGAAAACATGTTTTTGATTTTGCATAAAGACAGTCACTTATCACTGTTTATTAAATCAGCCTTTCTTTTTTCAAGTTTCTGTGAGCCTGAAAATAATGGGCAGCTGCCACAAGAGTCATTGTAACTTTAATTAATTGATTCCTGAAAGCATCTACTCCTTTCTTCAATGTTGCATAATTCATTGTTATTCTTTTCGGCTGTTTTGGGACTTCCTTTTTTTAAAAAAATCCAATGCTAGTTCAATTTTAAATGTTTATGATGACATATGAGTATGGTATTATTAGAATTCAAGTTCTTCCAGTTCTCTTTCTCATTAATCAGCAAAACCTTCTTGGTTGGAATTATTTTGTTCAAGGCTGACAATTAAGACCATAAACTTTCTCTCTTGAATAGTGCCCGGGGCAAAAACATTACCCAGTTTCTGAACTGAAATCTTTGCAGATTGTAAATACTGCACAATTCTTAGTATGGAGGTTTTGCTACTGGCCTATTTAGTCAAAGATATGGCTCCAAATCAACAGTGGTTTTTTTTTTCAAGGTATTATTACCAAATTATATTTAAAAGAGTTTGATCCAACTTATTTTGCACTTTCCCCATACCCTTTTGCACATCCATATCTGATTTCTCCTTTAGTTTCCCCAAACTATCAAATACATGTCAAAAATAATATGGGCATACACCTACCCACAAAAGCACACACACACAAACACACATACACACACAACCATATATATGTGTGCATAAAATTGATCTTCTTATAACCTCTTATAAATCTTTGGGAAGCAAGTTTTTTTCCATTAGGAATATCCTTGACAGCAGATGGCAGCATGCAGGGTCTAGCTTGGATACATGGATTTATTTTCTGGACAAGATAATGATCACTTATGACAGCTTCAATTACAGCAGGTGAGCCAAAATGAAATTAATGGGGTTTACAATGCTTACTAGTTGATGGGTCATCTTCCTTCTCTTTTTGTGTGCTTGCACAATCATATCCACCCATTATTTATAATTATTCCAAATCAAATGTGCCATAATATAGAACTGCAGTAATTTCTCCATGATGCAGAATGAGGATTCAGCGTAAGAAGAAGTGCATAAAAACTTATTTTCAGTATAAGGTCAGATTAAAACGTATACTTCCTTGACTATTCTTTGTAACATTCTTTCTCTGAGTGTGTACGTGCGTGCATGTTCTATTGTTTTTAGAGCTGTCTGCACTTCTCAACTTTTCTCCTTTTCTTTTCGAGTGCTAGCATTTTGTTGATGCTTTTTTCCGCCTCCACATTTTACACTGTTTGTTTGACATCTCCAAGTGCAATGCAAACATAACTTGGCAGATAGCTTTTGGATATAGTAATGCCTAAAACGTATTGGGAAAACAGACAAAAGGAAAGTCCTAATAGGTAAAGACTTCACATGGCTTCATGGGGAAAAAAATTGATCTGGATAAAATGAAACAAAGCTTCCATTTGATGCATATTTGTATACTTACTTGCTTAATTTTGACTGGATGTATGATCCCAAATTCAGTTCAGTCTTTCTGCAATAACTGATGTGATAATTGCATGCATGTATTTATCACATGGTGTAATGTACATGATACTTTGCAATATAATCAGAAAATTCAGCAATAAAAAGTGCAATGTTAGGAGAAAAGAGAGAATAATTCCTCATGTTTCCATCAGATAAATCCCACTGCTGCCCACACTTGCTTAAGGCTATAGTGGGGATTGCTTTTACTTCTGGGTAAACATATGTAAAATTATAGCAGTTAGTTAAATTTTGCCATAGAAATGAATGAAGTTCATCCTAAAATGTTCAGATCTGAAGTTTTTATGTGCTATTTTAACAAATAAGGGTGGGGTTTTTTGGTTAGTAATTTGCATCCATTCCTGATTCTTAAATAGCTACAGGTTGGAAAAAAAACCACTGCAGCTCTGAATTCTTAGTGTTAGACTTGGATTAAATATAGTACCTATCTGTGTTAAGGAATGGCACAACATGGCAACACCATGACCTAAATCAGCCTGCAGAACATTGCCCCGTGTGCACATGTGACCCACCAAGAAGCCCAGAGTGCCTCATCAGCATTTTTTTTAAATAATCAATTCACTGCTGAATGTTGTCACCACCAGCAGGAAGCAACCGTCACCTTGGTTTTCCCTGCCCCTTCCATTCCCAAAGACACATTGTTCAGTGCCTCCAATACCTTCAGGCCTCAGGGAAACTGCCAGCTTCATTGTTGTCACCATGCCACAAGCTATGAAACAGCTGATTGCCATACCAGCTATTCCTTTGACCCTGAGATTATTTTAAGGTATCAGTTTGGACTTTTCTACCCTACAAGTTATGTAGACCTGATCTATATGGATGGCACTAATCTCCCTTGTGCTCCGAAATATGGGAAAAAAGCAGATGTGCTTTTGTTTTACAGATAAACACAGATCCTGAATCTCTGAAGTCTGAAAATATTTCAGACATTGCTCAAAAATACTTCCAGCTAATTGGTTGCTGGACTAAGATTGCTTTTAGACCAAGCTAGGTAGTCAAACACACTTCCTATTATTAAGCTTGAATGGTTTAGAAATCCTTAAGTAGGAGAGTGAACAACTTATGGATCCAGGAATGCATGATGAGCCCCCTGTTTTCTGCAGCCACTTTTAAAATCTTCTGTTGAAAATAAAAGGCTTGGTTTTCCATTATTTTGGGACAATGGGTAGACACACAAAAACAAGCACTGTGTTTGTCAGTGTGTTTTAAGAACCCCAAACTCTACTTTTCTACAAAAAATCAGGGGAAAACAAACAACTAGAAATCATTGTCCCATTCATCTGAATTTAATGTTTTGACTAACTGCCTTACTCACTGTAGCCTTAATTCTCACCTACTGAAAAACAGAGTGTGGCTCCTAACAGATTTAAAAAAACCTCCTTATGTCTGCTCTATTCCATTCATCCTTAGTTTAAAAAACATGAATATGACATTGACCTTCTGCCTAAGAAAGGAAGTATGGAAGATATTTATTAGTATTTATGTTCTTGTAAGAGGACAGTAACACCTACTGAGAAGAGGATCACACTGAATTCCACTGCGCTGACAGAAATAATTGTATCTCTCAGTTTAGAGCTACTTTTAGTGTTCTAGTTTTGGAGACAACATTTGACCATTCTTGTAAGTCTGAAAATGGTGATGAAAGAAGGCATGAGTCCTGGCTGCCATAAGTAAGTTCCCAGTGAAATGTCTTCTAGCAACAGCTAGTTTTCAAATGGTATTGAAAATGTGTGTACTCTGGACTAGCTAATCAGTCAAAAGTACTCCAAAGCTATACAAACAAGAAACTGCTTCTTCTTTACAATGAGCTTCATTGCCTCTTTTTTTAGTGTATCACTTCTTTATGTAGCTAGAAGATATCTGATCAAAGTAAGAGAGCATCAAGAAGGGAATAATGTTAAGTGGGGCTTTATATACCAGAGCAGCTAACAAGAAGTGTTGAATGGCTGGGGTAAGCTTTAGTTTTTAATGTCATGAGCTTTAGCCACAACAAAGCTGAAGTATCAACATGAACACATATACAAGTACAACTAAATATTTTCTTTCTTGCATTTTTCCAGCTTTCTCAGACTGCTGGAAGAGATTTTTTTCACTATCAGAGTGGTTATAACACATATGTTATCATGAAGAATGTTTCTGTTTGAAACCCAGATGGAACTTTTAAAAATAGGACTATTTTCTTTTCTTTGAGCAACTTGCTTTTCTGCTGGAAGATTCCTTTAGGAAAATGGAGAAAAGAAACAACTGGAAGCATGGGGGGGGCAGGTGAGAGTACCTAATCGTTACTTTCAAATTGTAGTTCAATAAGAGGCTGGTTGTAAATTATATCCTAGTAAATAAGGGCTAGGTCCCCATGAATTTGCATTTTGCCACCCTTATTGCATCCGCTGAATCGCGCCCAGCCTCCTTGTTTAGAATAACCCGCTCCCTCTTGAAAGGGAGGGACGCGGATGACCCTTTACAAGGTAGAGCTGAGGAATTTGTTCAGTTTCTAATGGATAAAGTCGCTTGGATTCGGACATACCTGGCCTCCAATTGCACGGTACCAGCCGAGGTACCGGGGGAAGGTCTTGAGCGGCGCTTATGGAGCGAGTTTCAACTTGTTGCTCCTGAGGAAGTGGACAAGGCCATGGGATCAGTGAGTGCCTCCACTTGTATACTGGACCCGTGCCCTTCCTAGCTGGTTTCGACCAGCAGGGAGGTGACACGTGGCTGGATCCAGACGATAGTTAACACCTCTCTCCGGGAGGGATCCTTTCCGCTCCTCTTAAAGGATGCGGTGGTGAGACCCCTCCTGAAGAAACCTTCTCTGGATCCAGCCATTTTGGGTAACTATCATCCAGTCTCCAACCTCCCCTTTGTAGGGAAGGTTGTTGAGAAAGTGGTGGCCTTTCAACTCCGGCGGTCCTTGGATGAAACCAATTATCTGGATTCCTTTCAGTCGGGATTCAGGCCTGGCTACAGCACAGAAACCGCTTTGGTCGCGCTGATCGATGATCTCTGGAGAGCCAGGGATAGGGGTCATTCCTCTATCCTAGTGCTCCTTGATCTCTCAGCGGCCTTCAATACCATTGACCATGGTATCCTTCTGCGACGGTTGCGGGAGGTGGGAGGCACCATTCTTCGGTGGTTCTCCTCTTACCTCTTGGACAGGTCGCAGTCGGTGTTAGTCAGAGGACAGAGGTTGACCCCTAGGCCCCTCAATTATGGGGTGCCGCAGGGTTCGGTCCTCTCCCCCCTCCTATTTAACATCTGCATGAAGCCACTGGGTGAGATCATGCGCCGGCACGGGATTAAATATCACCAATATGCGGACAATACACAGTTGTATCTGTCCGCCCCGTGCCAACTCAGTGAAGCGGTAGAAATGATGTGCCAGTGCCTGGAGGCTGTTAGGGTCTGGATGGGAAAGAACAAGCTTGCACTCAATCCAGACAAGACCGAGTGGCTATTGATGCTCCCTCCCAAAGATGGTCCAGCTATTCCATCGCTCATCCTGGGGGGTGAAATTATACACCTCTCAGAGAGGGTTCACAATTTGGGAGTCCTCCTGGACACGCAGCTGACTTTAGAACACCATTTGTTGGCTGTGACCAGGAGGGCCTTTGCCCAGGTTCGCCTGGTGTACCAATTGCGACCCTACCTGGACCGGGAGGCCCTTCAGATAGTCACTCACACCCTCGTGACCTCAAGACTGGATTACTGTTACACGCTCTATATGGAGCTGCCCTTGAAGAGTGTTCGAAGACTTCAGCTTGTCCAGAATGCAGTCGCGCGAGCGATTGTGGGTGCACCTCGGTACACCCACGTCACACCTATCCTCCGCGAGCTGCACTGGCTGCCCATTGGTCTCTGGACACGCTTCAAGGTGCTAGTCGTTACTTTTAAAGCCCTACATGGTATCGGACCTGGGTACTTGAGAGACCGCCTCCTGCCGATTACCTCCCAAAGACCGATTAGATCCCACAGACTAGGTCTCCTCCAAATTCCATCTGCCGGCCAATGTCCGCTGGCAACTCCCCGGGGGAGGGCCTTCTCTGTGGCTGCTCCGACCCTCTGGAACGATTTCCCCATCGAGATCCGGACCCTTACCACCCTTCCGGCTTTCTGCAAAGCTACTAAGACCTGGTTGTTCCAGCAGGCCTGGGGCTGTTGAATCTTCCAGCCCCATCCGAGGTATGAATGTTGCCGTATTTTTAAATTGTTTGTCTTTTTACTTTTATTTTGTACCCCCCTCCCCCCCAGATTGTTAACCGCCCTGAGTCCCTCGGGAATAGGGCGGCATACAAATTGAATAAACCTTAAACCTTAAACCATGAATTTAGAGATCAAAATGGACATTGTCAAGGGATTTGTATGGCTTTGGTATGCTTAGGAGGGCAACCAGTCTCATTCTGTCACCATTCCTAAAGGGTCTGACAGATAATTTCTAGATACTGTGCTTTGTTCTTTTCTATGGGAAAAAGTCTTTTTTAAATAAAACAAGTTCCTGCTGAATTTCAAACAGAAAAATTCTTCATGATAACACCTGTGTTATAACCACTTTGATAGTGAGAAAAAATAATGTCCCCCCAGCAATCTGAGAAAGCTGGGAAAATGCAAGAAAGAAAATATTTAGTTGTACACATGTTCTTATTGATACTTCAACTTTCTTGATACTTCAGCTTTGTTGAAGCTCATGACCAGTGCCAGGAGTTCAATCCTGACCAGCTCAAGGTTGCCTTACCCTTGGGGAAAATATACTGACTCTGTAAACCGCTTAGAGAGTGCTGTAAAACACCCGTAAGTGGTATATACTATAAGTCTAAGTGCTGTTGCTATGTCATTATGTATGACTCCCTTGTTCTCACATGGAAGTACAGGATAGGAAATCATATATATATATATATATATATATATATATATATATATATATATATATATATATATATATATATATATATATATATATATATATTGGATTTTTTACAACCCCTGGTAAGCCCCAATTATGGGAGGAAGCTAACTGCTTCCATCATCTGTCCTTCAGCTCGTCACAAGAGTCCATCACGACAGAAACCCAATATTTTTACTGTTGCCTTTGTTATATTTGTGTTTTTTTTATTTGTGCTGATAAATAACTATTTATTTATTTATCAGCACAAATAAAACACACACACACCCACACACACCCACACACACATATATATGTGTGTGTGTGTGTGTATATATATATATATATATATATATATATATATATATATATATGTGTGTGTGTGTGTGTGTGTGTGTGTGTGTGTGTGTGTGTGTGTGTGTTTTCTGAGGTTTTCGCGGGTGTTAGTATGTAGGTCTCTAGTTGTTCGGGTTTTCTCCCGCGTAGAATTGGAGATGTCTTGGCGACGTTTCGACGAAGTCACATTCGTCATCTTCAGGCTGCTGCTGACTACTTCAGGTTTGGTGTTTCCAGGAGTAGACATCTCCAATTCTACGCGGGAGAAAACCCGAACAACTAGAGACCTATATATATATATATATATATATATATATATATATATATATATATATATATATATATATATATATATATATGGCTTAATGGTTAAGACATCTGCCTAAGATGTAATACAGCACAGGTTCGAATCCCAGTAATGGTATGGCTAGCTGATGAGAGCTAAATAGCTTGAAATAGATCTATACTAGTCTCCCTTTATTTATTTATCAGCACAAATACAACACACACACACACACACACACACACACACACACACACACACACCACACACACACACACACACACACACACACACATATATATATATATATATATATATATATATATATATATATATATATATATATAATGATGAAGCGAATGCAGCAAGGTGACAGAGATATTATATTGAATAGATTACATGGCCATCATCTTTTCTTGTAAGCTGTGATTGTTCTGTGCAAAAATATCTGGGTAACACCTAACCTTTTCTCCAGCAATTCTTGAGTAATTCCCACTTTTTCTCACTTCATTTTACCATTTTCTTTTTTTCCTCTTCTTATCCCAACAACAGCTGTGTGTCAATGCATTATCTATAATACTTCACTTTCATGAGTCAGATTCATACATCTGATGAAGGCGACTGAGTCAAGAAAGCTTTATATTGCTGAAAATATGGATACAGAATTGAAGGAGAGAGAAATGAGATTGAAAACATGGGTCAGGAGAAGGCATGGGTCAATTACCTCATTCTACCCTTTCCTCAATACTTGCAGTGCTTCTCTTGATGTGACAAAAAAGCTGCCTTTCCATATAGTTATTCTACAGACAGAAATCTTAATCTGCCTCACTCTTTCTTGCAGCCTCTTATTACAAAGCTTGGCCCTGCCCACTATTTCCAAGAATACTCTTTCCTGCTTCCTAGCTGGCTCCCTGCTGCTTTGACTGAAGGAATGATTGGCAAAGCAGCCAGCTGTGGTAAGTTATGGTGGCACTTCCCCAGGATTTCTTAACAGGAACTCCCTCTCATCTTGTTTCCTAATAGAAAGAGGCACAGCAAGGATTATAAAACATCTGGGTGGGAACACCTACAGCTGGATGATTAGGAGGATATCTGTAGGATTCTGCTGCAATACAATTCTGGTTGACAAACTTATGTACTTTTGAAAAGTAAAAAGAGAGGAAGAGAGATTGGTGTGTACCTTCACAATGGCATCAAGACTATTTTTCATCTGCTTAGAATCAATACTATGATAAGTTGCAACCAAAGTGAGCAGCAATTATATTATAAAACTTTGGAGTGGTCACATGCTCCTTGGGAGTAGCATATTTATCTTCTCTGGAAAAATCCAAACCTTCGACAGTGTCAGGACATTAATACCTAACTATCGTTACTAAAACTGTTTGAACCCATAAGAGATACAGCTTCCAGTTAAGTAGAGTTGATGCAAATATTTTGAAGTTGTTTAATTCTAAAAATTTACCCCATGTATTAAACTAATTATTATAATGCTTTAAGTTATATATCCTATGCAGATGTCATATCAGATACTTTTGAATATCTATATCAGTGGTAGTCAACCTGGTCCTTACTGCCCACTAGTGGACATTCCAGCTTTCATGATGGGTGGTAGGGGTTTGCTGTAACTCTGCTTTATAAATTTTATAAAGTAAAGTTACTTCCCTACTTTATAAATCACCATTACTGTAGAACCGGTGGGCAGTTAGAAAATTTTGCTACTATAACAGAGATACAAAAGTGGGTGGTAGATATAAAAAAGTTGACTACCCCTGATCTATATCACTATTCACAGATTTGAGATCTGGAGAATGAATTAGAACAGCTAATTTCCATCAAATTGTAGCCTTTAGTATGGCAATGAAAGAATGAATGCGGTAAACAATGACTTATTGAGGTATCTATATATGCAGTATGGTTCTTTCTGTCTTCATCAAATCTATTATATGGAGGATTTCCCAGAGTGAAGTCCATAAAACTTCATGTAATCCTGTTGGATCAGTCCAGGATCATCTTAGTGCAGTTGTTTGTTTCTTGACCATTCACTGCTTTCGGTGTTCACAGTGAAAAGGTGGAAGTACATAACTGTATGCTACCATTGTTTCCTACAAATGATACTTGGAAGCATGCTTTATAACAGCGGTGTCAAACTCAAAGCCAGGTGCCAAATGCAACCCATGGGGTGCTTAGATCGGGCCCATGGCCCCCTCCGGAAACAGCAAAGGACCAGCCCATATTGCTTTTGCCAGCAAAACTGGAGCTCCGGAGGATTGGGCTTGTTTTTGGCTGAGCTGGCCTGCTGCAACTCTCTGCCAGCAGAAACAGAGGTTGGTTTTCGCTGGCAGAGTGCTTGGGCCACCACAGGTGCCTCCGACATGTGTGGTGTCAAGCTCACCACATCCACCTGGCCATGCCCATCTCTCCCCCCCCCCAGTCAAACCAACCTTCATGTGGCCCTCAATGAAATTGAGTTTGACATCCCTTTTTATACAAACATACAAATAACAATGAGTCTTGAAGACTGAAGGTCTTGATAGGAATTTTTAAAACTACTGAGCTAGGTGATCATTGCCATACCCTCAAGACTGGCTTCTAGATAAAGCTGTTTTCGTAACAGGGTTAACTCTTCTGGTTATTTTCTTTGAGCTTTCAAACATCAGTATAAAATGTATCGATTCTGCTAGAGGAAACCATTTTGTTCTGTAGAATATTGATTCCAACTTCTTGATTTAAAAAAACAAATCACTATTTGAGTATTTGTCTTCAGAAAAAAAAAGGTCATTACTAACAACAGTTTCCAGTTACAAGAAGTTCTGATATACTCTCTCCTTTATGTATATATTTGATTTGATGAGAGGAACTGATGTTCTACCAAGTAATTATCATTAGGTTCTGCTGCAATCTCCCCCACTGTGTAATTTTCTATTTCTCCAGAGAATCATTTTGTCCCCTAGTAGTTGTGAAAATAACTCCTGGTTATAATTGATGAGTCATTTTGAACTTCTGAATGGGCTGCAGGAGTGAAAGCGATGTTCTTCACATGGTTAGGGAGAGAGAAAGCTCCCCTTATCCAACAGGTCCGATTGCATATTACCCATACATAGCTCAACATCAGTTTCCCGGAATCACTGAATGAAAAAAAATCAGATTGAGTACTCATTTGCCACAATGTCCAACCCTTCCCTTCCTTAGTTGCTGGATTAGAAGAGGGTTGATCGCCAATGCCTTCACGAATAGAAGACATTACTCACAAATATACACG
Source organism: Thamnophis elegans (assembly GCF_009769535.1). Lineage (NCBI taxonomy): Eukaryota > Metazoa > Chordata > Lepidosauria > Squamata > Natricidae > Thamnophis > Thamnophis elegans. The sequence goes on from NC_045542.1 coordinate 68,554,768, forward strand.
AGGACCCTGAATTTCAAAAGTCCTATGTTCTTGTCTATGTACTGTTCATTTTGTGAGAAGTCTCTCTTTTTTTTTTCACTTGCAAATTGTTTATAATCTTTAGTTTTATTCTGGATCAAAGGCTATGCTTTGATTGCCCTCTCCCATAATTTTCCTCATCAATGCTCCATTCCTTCATGATGAGATGGATCTCGTCCATACATGAAAGTCCTCAGGTGAGTGACATTCCTTAATCATCTCTTACTTTGTAGATGACTTTTTTTCTGCTTCACTGTCACTAGCTGTGTGCATCTTTTGCCTTATGACCATGAGTAGTATAATCAGGTTTATTTTCTTTGCTTTTCCTTAGGCTTGTCTATGTGATAAGATTTCTTAAACAAGTGTCCCTTGTTCAGGTTAACAGTCATCCATTGTAATGTTCTGCCTTTCTCAACTGAAGATTGCAAGGCATGAACTACCTTTTGTTATTGAAAGTGGTCAGCCTAACTGTGCCCTTTATTAGTAAAGATGCTTTTTCATGGACTTTTGAAGATGGTTTTCAAGGATCTGCACTCATTCTGTTTTTCTTTTCAATTTAAACATTCTGATTCCTTCATTTCTATTGTGATGGTAGAGCAGTTAAGACTTTCGATGATATATAAACAATATATACATTTTCTCATAATAGCAATTGATAAAGATTAAGCTAATTCTGTTTCTAGAATTATACATCATATACTGATGGTAAAAATCCCTACTTTCTATTGCATTTAGTTCTTAATTATTCTTCCTGTCAATTTTCAGAATTACCATAATCAAACAAAACATAATCAAGCAATGCTGATACTGTTGCTTATCAGTTTCATGAGTGTAAGTGAAATGATTCAGTAGGAATACTATGGGGAAGAGTTAATCTCTAACCTCATGTCCTTAGTCTGGCTGATATGCTGTAGTTGCCATATTGTATATGGAGGAAGAAAGAGAAAAATAATATATATTTTCTATGTAATTTGTAGCCTGTTTTATTTCTTTCTACAAATGACATTAGTTTTCTCATGAATTCTGAGGAAAAAATACAACAAAAATATGAAAAACAAGTTTAATTTTCAAAATTTTTAATGAGGCTGTTTCAAAACCAAACAAAAAACTCAAAATATTTTTAAATATAATTGCATAAATCAAGACTTTCTGTTGGAAATTAAGGGCTGGGCAAGTCTGATGGCAAGGAAAGTGCCTCTCTGTATGATTTGTGTAGTCCTACAATATATCACAGCTTGTTAAATGTTAAAGTGAAAGCAAAAGGAGAAAAAACCCTATCCAGATACTTTAACCATTAATTGCAGTTAAGCAAAATAGATTATTGAATAGCAGAAACATTAAGGTCCAGTTGTGGATAATAGTTTATCAAGCACAGTCTTTTTCCAACTAAACTGTATAGAAAATGTGCTTACCAGAAAAACACATGGATGCTTGTGGCGCTGACAAATTCTTTTTCAAGGGACATTAATCAGATGAAATTTAAAAGGCATTTGCTTCTGGTCTTAAAGTCTTCAGTGTGGAACGAATTGCATTGGAAATCACTCAGATCACTCAGAAAGAAGCCTTGAATTGATAGTGAGTGTGTGTGAATACACATCTCCTTTACTGTTGGAATTGGTTTCAGTGTTTATGATTCAAAGCATCTAGATAAATGTAATGCCTCTTTGCTTTTCCTGTGAAAATTTATCAACCATTACAAAGTTTATATAAAGCAGTGAGTGATCAAAAATAAATTGTTATTGTTATTATTTTCCCCAAATGTTTCTAACTCTTGTATTAGCACCAGTGGTGGGTTTCAAAAAGTATTGCCACCAGTTCGGTGGGCGTGTTTAGGGGGGCATGTGACTGAGTGGGCATGGCCAACTTGATATCACTCATGCACACTCAGTCACAGGACTCCCCCACCAAGCCATGCTCACTGAACTGGTGGTGAAAATTTTTGGGACATTTTGGTCTGGATGCTGTGGGGTGGCGATGGTCATCTCGGCTTTCCCTCCATTGCCCTTCCCAGCTGAAATGCCATGGCTGGTGGGGCTGTAACCACAGGGAAGGCCCATAAGAGGTGAGATGGGTGCTCTTCCCACAGCAGTTGCAGAAGCTGGTCTCAAAGAGGCTGATGGGAGGCTTCTTTGCCAGCCAGCCACTTCCCAGCTCTGGTCAGCTACCTTCCAGACTCTAGACCAGCCACCACGGAAGGTAAGTAGCCCAAAGAATGACATGGTGGCTCAGAAGTGGGACTAGGGCCAGGACCATAGGGAGGGCAGGGTGGTGAGAGGGTGGTGGCACAAGAACAAGGCCGCAGCCAGGGAATGGTGCATTCCTTGACCTGGCTGAGGTGAAAGGGTGGTGGTGAGAGGGCAAGGCCAGAGCTGGGGAATGGCACATTCCCAACCTGGCCGAGGTGGGCACTGAGAGGGCAGTGGCTCCTGGGCCTCAGGGAATGGTGCATCCCTGGAGCCCTTGCCCCTGACCCAGAGTGAGTGGGTGGCATGCTTACTTACCTTTGGTGAACTGAGTAGAAATAGGTGAGCATGGAGGCAACTGTCAAGGTGCATAGCTGGGGACTGGGCCATGCGGCAAAGGCATATATAGGGCTTGGATGGGTGGGACAAGTGAGTGGCAGGTGGGTGAGCAAGCAAGTGGCAACAGGGGGAACAGTTTGGGGATGTGGCCAGCCAGCCATTTCTACCGGTTCTCTGACCTGAGAGAAATGGCTACCACCGGTTCATGTGAACTGTTGTGAACCAGCTGAATACCCTTTCTGATTAGCACCATTTTTGCCACATAAGTTGTAAACTTTCAGTGTATATGGACCAGGATAGAACTGATCGACACACTGACATATACTGTATTTTCATAAATTGAAAGAATCCCCTCTAAAAATAACATACTATAATGTGTCTATGAAATATTATAATTTTATGTACTGTTAGCATTATGAATATCTCTGGGAAAGAAAAGTCAATTTGCTGATTTGATTACTAAGGAGGAAAAGGAGGTGATTGTATTCTTTGTAAGTGACCCCAATTCTAGGCACAGTTATTTAATGGTCAAACAATGGATTAAGTGGCATGTAGTGTGTAGGATCATAGTCATAATCCATTGCCCTTTTAAATCTGCAAGCTGAGATAGAGAATATGAACTGCTCGGTCCTTTCCTACAATGTGAATGAGACATTCAACAAATCTATTCCCAGATTAATAGGTACCATTGTCTGTGCTTCAAATTAAGTAGGCAACACTTCTTCATGAAAATACTAGTATGTTCATTTTCTGGATAAATGCTTGCAAGTGTGAATCTCTTTGTATGAGTGGAAAATACTCATCAGTTAATGTTGGAAAGTGATCATTACATGCCTGACATCCAATATTAGAAAGAGAGAAAGAAGAGTTTTGAAGCCACCTTTCCCATTTTACAACCTTTAGGGATTTCAGTCTTGTTTCTTTTTTCCACAGTCATACGCAAATGGAGGGGGGGAGGGGAAAAAATATTAGCAGAGCATCAATTTCTATGTGCCAACAATAAAAGAGCACCACTTTGTTTGAATTCTAGTATGCAGAGCATTTCCTCAGTGGTTGCCTAGCAACTATTGTAATGATTCTCTAAAATAATAAGTAGGTGGACACAGTGACCAGGAGGAAGGCACACAGATGAATATAATGCTATTGGAATAGGTACAATTTAAGGGGTGATTTGGGTACAGTATATTGATATACTCAGAATTTTTGATACAAGTTCAGTACCATTCTGCTAGAACACATGATCAAAATGTAATCTTCGAACAATTAATAGAAATTCTGAATAGTGATGGAGAAGTAAACAAGACAATTTTAGAACAGTAAATGTTTGTTGTCATCCTGATTGATACTAGGCAAAACTGATTAGATCGTAGCTATTTGTAAAGTATATTTCTTTACAAATATTGATTTTTCTTGGCCTCTGCTTTTCAAGTGTATCTTCTTAATCTGGTGGTCAGTACTGTGAGCTTTTGTTTAATAGTCTTTGGGGTTCAAGCCCTTGTATTTTTTTAGTAGTTGAGTCAGCCTTAATCTGCACACCCTTCTGTAATTCTACCAGTTGACTAATCTCTCTCTGAGTGGCCTTAATCCTAGCCTCTAACCTCATTTTCCAGATGGTTGGGATATGCACAGCTGTTCTTGTTGATCTGTTAGTTAAGCATTTCCAAGAGTAGAGTGGTTGTAATGTATAACAGTTCACTGTTTGGAGTTATGGTAGTAGCAGGGATTGTTGGAAGGATTCTATTAGCATCTTCTGCCATACTATCTGATAGTATCCACCTTGATAAGTTTCAAAGGTTGAGTGTTGTTAGTGTATCCATGATCTTATGCCTCATATCAACTGATGTGCTCTGTAATGGAGAGGGTTGTAGTGACCTTCCAGCTAATCAAATTGTTCTTTCAGGATGTAATTAACAGCTTCCTATTCACTTTATTAAAGTGTGGCATGTGTATATATTCCTGCTCTTATTATTTTATAAGTAACTGAAACCCAATATTTCTTCCTCCTATTTTCTCCATGACAACAACTCTATGTGGTGGGTTTGGCTCAGACACTGTAACTGGCCCAATATATATTACTTTTAAGCACATACAGCTTCTGCTCCACCATTGAGCTGTGGTCATTCCCAATAATTGGACAAGAACTGAGGCGTAACAATTATTAGGCTAAATTATGCAGAAAAATTAGGCATGACTACTACACTCTTTGCCAGGGTGACAAAATATATTACATTTATTTCACTACATTATACTCGCTACTGAACACTTGCAAATGTCCCTATAAACCTGTGAGTTACTGATAGAGAGAAGTCATTAGCTGAGGCAGCTTGATAAAATCTTTCAGTATGGTTTCACTTGCCATAAGCTGATACTTGAGTTGCATGGTAATTGGTAATAGCTGTGTTATTTGTTTAATATTTCTTTAGAAAGATATATTTAGGACCTTATAACATTAATGACTGGAAATAATGAGGTAAATATGAATTACATTTTTTAAGGGATAGGTTTTTTAAATTGCTTTCCCTGCTCATGCTTTTTTTCAGTGTATTTTAACTTGTTGTGAACCAGAGGTGGGTTCCTACCAGTTCGCACCTATTCGGTAGAACCAGTTCTTCAAATCTACCGGACCGGTTAGAAGAGGTTCCACCAGTGGACCCAGAAAGCAGGCCACACCTACAGAAGAGGTTCCAGAAAATTTTGAAACCCACCACTGCTAAAGGGTTAGGAGTGCAAGGATCTTGTAACTTGACAGCTTTAAGACTTGCATGTTTCAATGCCAGAGTTCCTGAGCCAATGTGACTGGAGGAGGAATTCTGGGAGTTGAAATCCACAAGTCTTAAAGCTGTCAAGTTTGAAGACCCCTAGTTTTTTTTCTAAAGGGTTAGGGGTACAAGGATCTTGTAACTTGACAGCTTTAAGATTTGCATGCTTCAATGCCAGAGTTTCTGAATAGCTACTTGGACCGAGCTAAGTACTAATTCATAATTTCATATCTGGTCACATGGGCTGCAAGCCACTCCCATCCAGTCACATGGGTGGCAAGCCACTCCCACAAAGGAGGCCACACCCACAGAGTAGGTTCGAACAATTTTTGAAACCCACCACTGTTGTGAACTATGTGTTTTATATTCTTTAAATAATGAATGGGAGATTTTAAAAAAGATGAAGTTTCACCAAAACAGAATGAAATTGTATTGTCCAAGAAAGCACTTTTCCAAGGTGCTTTGTCTACCTAAGAGATGTAGGGAGAAAAGTTGGCTCTCCCGTGATACTAAGAAAAAAGAAAAAGACAAAACTAAATTGTTTTAATTTTGGAGACTTAACTATCTTTCCATCTCCATTCTTTCTATCAGACAGAACATATGTTGGAAATAATTGATTTGGCTTGCTTATCTCTATTCTACAGTTACCTAACATGGAACAAATTTTCTATAAATCATCTTTCTTTTTAAAGATTATATCTGTATTTTATTTCTGTAATGCAATTTGACTCTCCCACCCCAACACTGATTTTATTTGAGTGCCAGATAAAACCCTTCTCACAAAATTAGGAAAATTAAAACAAGCATGCAAATGCACAGCCATCCAAAAGGCTTTGTTTTATATTAGGAAGGGGTAAAATGCACTTTTCTTATTAAAAAGAAAAAGAAAAGTTATTTGCACTCAAAGTTTTACAGCTCTAGGAACTGATTCACTCTCTTGTCTCTTTGCAAACCTGAATGATTTCATATGATACTGGAGCTAAAAAATAAAAAAAAAATAAAGCTATTCTTTTCATGAAGATTTTGAAATGCTCCCTGAAAACATTACCTGTATTAATTAAAGAAGAGTGGACATGCTAATCAATATTTTATAGCATTGCAAACAGATATGTACTGTATTTAATTATATTCACAATATAGCCTTTCTATATTTAGAATTCCTGACTGGTCACTAGTAGTTACCAGTACCTATCTGAAGGTGGCTAATGTAAAATATGGTGAATCTATTATCACTCATTAGGGTTTTTTTTTTTAAAAAATAAACTTAATTTTAAATATTTTATAAAACAAACTTTTGGAAAGATATTTATTGTTGAAGGTTCGTTCTTCGAACTTGTGGGTTGGTTTCCAAATGTTTTGTTACCAGGCTAGGAAACATCTTCACTGGAGTTTAGTGATGTCAGTGTCCGTGTTCTTTTGTTATAAGGGTGTGTGGTCAGTAGGTCTTGTGATGGTGAGGTCACAGCAGGCGAGGTTCCCATCAGGTCATTGTGATTGGTCTTGCAATAGATCAAATGTGAGTCACCACTGAGAGTCTTGTGATGGATCGATTACATCAGATAGAGGTCATTGGGAGGTGAAGTGCTGATTGGGTTGGTGCATGGGTTAGTTGAGGGTCGGTGCTGTCTCTGATTGGCTGTGCAATTGATTTGGATTCTGAGGAGTTCGTAGGCTGGTTGTAAGTCAATGTGTCATTTGATGGAATTGCTAGTGGAGTGCCAGGCTTCAATGATCTCACAAGTGCAGTGAGGGTAGCATGGCCACTGATGCTGTTTGGTGTCAATGTGGGTAGAGATTAAGAATTTGGATGTGGCATTTGACTTCCATATGGTATTCATCAACCCTGGGTTTTAATTGACATGATGTTTGTCCCATGTAGAATTGGTTGCAATTGCTACATACAGTATTTATTGTTCTTCAAGAGACAATGTTATGGGTTGATTCATACATTATTTATTGGATAGTTTAGATATTTTAAATAAAACAGACAAAATAAGGTCATGCCTTTGCAGATACAGTAATCCTTGATTTACAACACTTCATTTAGTGACTGTTGAAAGTTACAACATCAACATGAAAAAGTGATTCAGACAATTTTTCACACATGACTATTGCAGCATCCCCATGGTCATTGTGATCAAAATTCAGACACTTGGCAAATGACATATTTATGACATCTGCAATGTCCTGGGATTATGTGATCACCTTTTAAGACTTTCTGACAAGCAGATCAATGGAGAAGCCAGATTCATAACCTATGCTACTAACTTAACAACTGAAATGATTCACTTAACAATTGTGGCAAGAATTGTGGTCATAAAATGGGGCAAAATTCACTTAAGAAATGTCTCACTTAGCAACATAATTTTTTGACTCAATTGTGATTATAAGTTGAGGGCTACCTATATAGTGGGAGATAGAGAGAAAGGAAGGGAATGAGGGGAAAGGTATAAAAATATTAGCATTCAGAACACTCTTTGGGAGATGAGGGCTTCATTTTGGCTTATTAAGTGCTGTGGCCAGGGCAGAAAAAATGAGGAGGGCAAAAGATAATATTATAAGAACATCTGCCTAGCCCTGCTCCTTGGGAAGGATTCAATTGGTGGATAAAAATGTCAAATTCAATCAGAACATCTGGCTGACTGTGCTACCAACCATAGTAATACCTTTTAAAACTAAGGCATACAAAGATAAAATAACAGATAAGAGCAAATTGATTAAGAAACTGTGTGATTTGTGTGTGGCCAGCCTTGTGTCAGAATGCTGATTACTAGGAAACAATAAACTATAAAAATGGATAAACTTAATGTAATTAAAATATGAAGAACTAATCCTGGAGCACTGGGGAACTGCCAGTGGACTGGAAAAGAGCTGATGTAGTTTCCATTTTCAAAAAAGGAAACTACAGACCTATCAGCCTGACCTTGATACCAGGGAAAAGAGCAAACAAAATACTAACCAAAAGCCAACATGGGTTTGTCAAAAACAGATCATTCCAGACTTATCTTATTGCATGACAAAGTGACAAAATTAGTGGACCAGGGGAATATTGTTGATATAATTTACCTGGAGTTCAGTAAATTATTTGATAAAGTAGACCATAATCTATTACTAGATAAAGTACAAAAATGTGGGTTAGACAGCATCACCACCAGGTGGATTCATAACTGGCTGACCAACCACATACAATGTGTAGCCCTCAATTGAACTGCATCTGCATGGAGGGAAGTATGAAGTGGAGTACCCAAAGTTCTGTTTTAGGCCCAGTACCCTTCAACATCTTCATTAATGACCTGAATGAGGGGATAGATCATCAAATTTGCAGATGATACCAAGCTGGCAGGAATAGCCAACACTCAATGAGATAGGCTTAAGATACAGAAGGATCAATTCAATGGTGAAAAAAGTAAGTTCTACATTTAGGCAAGAAAAACAAAATGCACAAATACAGTATATATGGTACCTTGCTCAATAGTAGTAATGTGAAAGTTATCTTGGAGTCCTAGTGGACAATCATTTAAATATGAGCCAGCAGTGTACAGCAGCTGCCAAAAAAGGCAATAGTTCTAGGCTGCATAAACAAAGAGATAGAATCAAGATCACATGAAGTGTTAATACCACTTTATAATTCTTTGGTAAGGCCACACTTGGAATACTGCATTCAGTTTTGGTTCCCACAATGTAAAAAAGATGTTGAGACTCTGGAAAGACTGCAGAGAAGAGCAACAAATATGATTATGGGACTGGAGGCTAAAACATATGAAAAACGGTTGCAGGAACTGGGTATGTCTAGTTTAATGAAAAGAAGGACTAGAGGAGACATGATAACAGTGTTCCAATATTTCAGGGTCTGCCACAAAGAAGAGGGAGTCAAGCTATTCTCCAAACCACTTGAGGGCAGGACAAGAAGCAATGAGTGGAAACAAATCAATGGGTGGAAACTAATCAACTAAGAACTAAGAAGAAATTTCATGACAGTTAGAACAATTAATCAGTGAAACAGGTTCGAATCTCAGTAAGGGTGTGGCTAGCTGATGAGAGCTAAATAGCTTGAAATAGATCTATACTAGTCTCCCTTTATTTATTTATCAGCACAAATAAAAAAAACACAAATATAACAAAGACAACAGTAAAAATATTGGGTTTCTGTCGTGATGGACTCTTGTGACGAGCCGATTGACAGATGATGGAAGCAGTTAGCTTCCTCCCATAATTGGGGCTTACCAGGGGTTGTAAAAATCTAATATATATATATATATATATATATATATATATATATATATATATATATATATATATATATATATATATATATATTAGATTTTTACAACCCCTGGTAAGCCCCAATACATATATATATATGTATATGTATATGTATATGTATATGTATATGTATATGTATATGTATATGTATATGTATATGTATATGTATATGTATATGTATATGTATATGTATATGTATATAATCTCAGAATGCAAAGAAAAAATATCTGCTGCACTTCCGAGGGAGGGGCTTGCCGCCGTCGGCAGCTTAATGAAGCTGCCCTCAGAGTTCTGGTTCGTATATCTATTTAAGATCTTAGATATCTCTTTTTCCAGGCAAGGAAAAAGTAGGGAGGGACCCTCAGCCAGTTAGAATCCTCTTTGGAGTTCGCAGCCCTTTTTTCTTTTTGGCTGCGAACAAAAGAGAGTGAATCAACGAAAGCTGAGTCATTTACTCCAGCCAGATCTTCTCAGCTGTTTTTTTTCAGCTCTAGGAGAGTTACTTCCCCCCTCAGAACAAGCCTTTGTAATTAACCCATTTAAGATTAATCCGGGCACTGACCATACCTGTGAATTTTTCTTTTTTCTCTATTTAAAATACCAGCTTCAATTTTATAAAAGACTCCTTTTGTTTAACTTTTTTTTCTTAAAAAAAAATGGTGATTTTATAACTTCCGCATTTGCTATAACGATATATCTTCAACTTCCTGGACAGATTTAAGGGATTACAAACTAATTAGCCCTGTTCCCTCGAAGATTTCTTTTTATTAATTGCCAGGGGTTTGTTGAAACTACCTTATCTCAAATTAACGTGAGTAGAGACTCTGTTTGCTTCCCTTTTTATCATGGCACCAAAATCGAAACCCAGACGCTCTTCTACATCAGCATTTGTTACAAAGCCGCTGTCCTTGCCTTCTACGCCCACTACTGGAGATTTGCTAACGAAAGAATTTCTTTTTGAAATCCTTAAGGAGTTCAGAGAGGAAATGCAAAAATTTATTTCAGACTTTTATGACAGACTTGATGCCAAGATTGCTCAAACAAAGGAGGATATGATCGAGGTTATGAATGTTATGACAGATTATATTGCTGGAATGGAGGATAAATTGGAACTTTTGGAAGAAGCTAATTCCAACCTGACATCTAAAATTGAAATATTACAACAGGAAATCCAAATTGCGCAAAAACAACTTGTCATGATAAATTATAAGAAGACTGAGTCTGCAATAAGAGTTAGGGGATTGCGTGAAAATGAGCAGGAGAATTTGAAACAGACCTTTTTTGAGGCTTTCAGTCGCTCGGTGGGAAGTCCGGGACTTAACTTTGATTGGCAGATCCAAAAAATCTATCGCCATAATTTGTACGTAGCAAAACAGCGACAACTTCCGAGGGACATAATTATATATTTCGCCACAAGAGAATCCAGAAACGCGATAATACAGGAGTTCTACAATAATAGGCTGCGAATTGATGGACAGGATTTGATTGTTTTCAAAGAAATACCACCTCAAATATTAAGAGCCAGAAGAGACTATGCTTTCTTAACTAAGGAACTCAGAAACTCTCAGATACAGTACAGATGGGAAGTGCCGTTTGGTATTACAGTTACATTTGATAACCAAAAATATTGCCTCAACTCTGTTTGGGAAGCCAGAGATTTCTATTACAAGATTCTGAAGGCGGGACTTCCTGAATCACCCGGACATGGAGAAAGACAAGGAGAAGGAGAAGAGAAACAGCGGAACACGTGGCTACAAGGCGAGAGGCATTGCTTTCCCCCTCCGGAAGGGCAGAAGAGTAGAGAATAAGGACTTAGTTATGCTTCTAAAACATTTGCTTAATTTTTAATTTGAATAATACTTTGTGATTTCTGTCTTGGGTAAAACGGCACAGCTGCATACTGACGAAGAGACATTGAGACTGAAAGAGACTGAAAGAAGTGGCGATGATTTTGGAATATATATTGTATGGGATTTAAACAGGACTCGATGGATAACTTTGAATTTCTACTTTAAATGTTCATGATTTATTCTTTAGGGTGAGGAGAGCGGAGATCGTGATCTTCTTGGATTGTGGTTCGGGTTGAATGGAGCTGGGAAGTGTGGGGTAGATGGGAGGGTAGTGAAGGTTTAATTAGAGTTTATTTTGAGCCAGAAAGTAAGCTGATCTTTGTATAAATTGTTATTTGAATATAATGTTTGGAAAGATATACCCATAGAGTCTGCAGGAAGCTGAAGCAAATATAAGAGGAGTACAGATGAAAATAATATATATATATGGACACGGGTAAAGGCAGGATGGGAGGAGTTGGAAAAGGAAACCGAGAGAAGTATTTGAATGTTTAAATGGTTTAATAGAGAAGGAGGTAAAAGAGATAAATCAAAGGTTTGGATATTTAGATAAAGAGATAAGGCCCTTAGCTGGAATTCCATTTAATTAACTTACTTGGTTTCAATATAGTTTGAAATCCTGCAAGTAATAAAATAACTGAAATTAGGAATGAGGTACATTGTTTAAGATTTAAAAATGATGGGAAGCTGAGTTTAATGTAGAGAATTTGTTGATTTTTCCCGTTTTTCCTTTTTTGTGTGTGTGAGTGGTTTTTTTCTTTTTTTACTATTTCCTTTTTTTTTGTTTTTCCTTTATCTTTTATCTTTTAATTCTAAAGTTATTTGATTTTAATATACTCCAGACTGTGCTTGATAAAGAGTTATACCGGGTATGGGACCTGGGAAGTCGAAAGGGGGTTAGGGAGGGGAGTTTATGGGGGGGAGGGGGGAGGGTGGAAATACAGTCTCAATTTTCAGAACAGTAAGAATGCACTTGTATACTGTTGCTCTCTTTTCTTTTTTTTCTTTTTTTCTTTTATTTTCTCTTTTTTTTCATTTCTCTTAATTTTAGAGTAAAATATAAACTGAATAGATTAATGAATTGTAGAGATACACCAAAGTGAGGAGTAGAGGGAAAGAAGAGGGAGAAGTAAAGAGGGAGTGAGAGGGGAATGTAAGGAGGGTGAGATGGAGGGAAGGGGAGAAAGGAATGTTTGAGGGGGAAGGGAAGTAGAAGAGGGGAATGTTGGAGGGGAGAAATGAAAGTTGGAGGGGGAGAAGAAAGGGTGTATGGGGGATTGAAGTGCTATGTTGGTTTTCTATGGTGGAAGATGAGTTGTGTTCATTGATTTTCCTTTTTTTTTAAATGCACAGTATATAAGTGATTGTATAAAATGAAAATGAAAATGAAATAAACAGTTTTAAAACAGAAAAAATATCTGCTGCAACCTCCATATAGGCGTCAGAAAGGGCATCCAGTCAATAAATGCTCAGCTCCATTCAAGCACCCCAAATCTACCTCGAATAAAGGACTGCAGGCTCATAAAAAGAAAAAAAGTACAGTATTCATATCGAGAATTCATGTATCTCAAGGAGTCACTTTCTAGTTTGTAATCACATTTAAAACAGGTTGGATGACACTTGATTTAATATCTAAGTATGGAGGAACAAAGAAACTTAATTTGTATCACTAAGCCGTAATAGTAGGTTTGATGTAATGTTTGGAGCCAGGTTGCTTATTTTATAGGTTGAACATTTATTTCATTCTCATTTATTGCAAAACAGAGAGGTTGATTAATCTGGCCCATGGCATAAAAGAAATAATTAGCACTGGGAGTGTCCACATGAATGGAAGAATGGGAAATAAATTGATTAGATAAATAAATCATATCAGTATATATAACTAGCATAATACAGCTTTAGAATGTAAAAATAGAATAAATATAACTCTGAGCACTTCAAGGATGATCATCAGCAATTTGTTTAAAATTTTCAGATTCACATTTCTTCTCCCTAGCATAACTGACTAAAAAGTTTTGATTTCAATGGACATAAAAGCATTTGACCATCCTATTTAATATGTCAAAACCTTACAATTACATTTAATATTGGGTCAACCTTCCATTTCAGAGATTCATACTAACCAGTCCAGGTGCCAGATGAACAAAATACCAGACACAAACTGATATGAAAAACTTTGAATAGAATTAAATTATGCACTAATGTATCAAATATTTTGATCAAAAGAATCATGTTAGTACTACTCCAAGCCAATAATTTTGGAATTGGGCATTCAGTAATGTTAATTACAATCTACATAGACTGGCTATAAAGTGTAAGCATAAGGGAAAATGGATCACTTTCTTTTATGTAAATCTTCTAGTTTATATAAAATATTGTAGCATATTCTTTGGCTGCAGTGTTAATAAGATTATTTACACCTTGTATAAATGCCTACTTAGATTAATAAGACTAAACAGTGTGTCTAAAATAGGATCCAGTGTTTCGTGTTAAGTTTCAATAGCACTGGTGATTCATACTCTTCTCCAAAAGTTTCTTTCATCAGTAAACTTAGCTAAAATTTATATTTCTTTATGAAAGAAATGGGGCAATGATTTGCAGCTTCATAAGGTGAGAAGTCAAATGGATATCTTGTCAAGTAGCTGAACTAGAAAGTGGAAAGCTGAAGTTTTGCAATCTTTTCATAATTTCTGTCTCTTTATAAATTTGCCTTTGAATCTAGTTTAGGAAAATGGTTTGGTAATTCCTACTGTCACTTATCTTCAAGAAGGTTAGAGTTAGCCCGCACTCAGTGAAGTGGTTGTTAAACTGGTAGGATCCCACCCCTCCATGATATCTAAAAGATTCAGCCATTCCTCCCACCTTAGCAAACAGAGCAATCTTGAGAGACCGCCTACTGCCAATTACCTCCACTAGACCGATAAGATCCCATAGACTAGGCCTCCTCCGAATTCCATCTGCCGGACAATGTCGTCTGGCAACTACCCGGAGGAGAGCCTTCTCGGTGGCTGCTCCGACCCTCTGGAACGAACTCCCCGTGGAGATTCGTACCCTCACCACCCTCCAGACCTTCCGCATAGCCCTTAAAACCTGGCTGTTCCGACAGGCCTGGGGCTAAAAGACTTGCAACCCCACTCGAATGGTATGACTGTTGTGCTTTTTTAATGGTATATGGTTTTCATGTTTGTAACTTGTCTGTTCCCCCCCCCCCCCTGAACTGTGAGCCGCCCTGAGTCCCCTCAGGGAAAAGGGCAGCATACAAATAAAGTAAATTGAATTGAATTGAATTGAATCTCACCAGAAATAAGGAAAATCAAAATCCATTAAAAAAAATTGCATGAAAACATTGAAATATTAAAGGAAATAATTGTCAATAATGCAGTTGGGCAAGATCAAGAAAGCAAGAACTATAAATTTTGGTAAGTTTTCTTTAATACTAACCTAATATAAATACAGTGTCTTGGAAAATTATGTAAATATAGAATTTTGATCAAAACTTTTATCTGTTTCTGCAAAAAGGGAAGACACTGAGCTTGTCAATAAGAAAGGTCGGCAGTTCAGAGGTTTGAATCCCTAGTGCCGCATAATGGAGTGAGCTCCCGTTACTTGTCCCAGCTTCTGCCAACCTAGTAGTTTGAAAGCATGTAAAAATTAAAGTAAAAATAGGGATCACCTTTGATGGGAAGGTAACAATGTTCTCTGCGCCTTCAGCATTTAGTTATGCCGGCCACATGACCATGGAGACATCTTCAGACAGCGCTGGCTCTTTGGCTTTGTAACAGAGATGAACATTGCCCCTAGAGTTAGGAATGTTAGCACATATGTGTGAGGGAAACCTTTACCTTTTATCTACTTTATTTATATTTCAACCTGTTTTCCAGAAGTCCAAATCTTAATCAAAAACTTGGGGAAACCATAGTAATTTTCTCTTTTTTTCAAGTCAAAGTCTACTGACTCCAACAGAGTTCTGTTTCTAGACAACTGAGGACAGAGCTCAGGGTATCTGATAGCACCTCTCCCTCATGGGATATGGTTGTGAGTCTGACATAAGGGGAGGAGTAGGCAGAGTGGTATGTTTACAGCAGTATCAGTGAAGTGTCAGTAAAGTGTGTCAGTAAAGCTATTTTACCATTTAAGTAAGCTATTATTTTTTGGAATACTTAATTATCTTTTTACAGTACTTTCTAGGCTACACCAAAATTATCTTTGGAAACTTCATTCCAAAGTTACTAAACTATATAACTTTTATAAATAAGCTTAAGCATTTCTGTATGAGATGTCTTATCTTGTCAGCAAAACATGTCCCTTAATCAGTGTTAGAGAAAGATAGATACGAGACTGAGACAGATTGAGGGATAAAGACAGAGAGAGAGATATGTTGATAATATACTTCTATACTGTATAGAACATTCTATGTTAAGATAAGGCAATTCCAATTCTATATATTGTTTTCTAATAAAGACCATTTTGTAACACAGAACAAATGTAGCAAATATATGTGTTTGTGAGTGTGTTGGGGGCTGGCTGGCTGGCTGGACGGAGAGACAGATTTTGAAATATGAAAATCATTAAGAGGGCATAAATTCTAAAAGTTTTAAAATAAATGCATGCTTTATTTTAAACTTTAAAGGTATCTGGAAACAGAAATATTAATCTTCTAAAATACTGGACAAAATCCAGACTGTCATTCCACTTTGTTCAGATCCAAGTGCTAGGGGTAAAGTCTGAAGGGACTGGGAAATGGATTTTGGCATAATCCCTCCTAGATATGTTTGTTTCTACTCAGTACAATTATCTAATGTCTCCATGCATTGTCAAGAAATTGCAATAGAAGTGGTTCATGAGCAATGTTTTTGCAAGCATTATTTCAGATAATAGAATAAAGTTAAAATATCTAATTTCTTAAAGAAATCATAACTTGAAGGACAAAGATTTGATTCCGTTTAATATGGACATTTCTACACATTTAAAAGCTGATCTTTCCCCAGAACTGGCCACTTGTCACTTTAAAGATAAACTCCAACAATCCATGAAATAATACTCATTCAAAGGACATCATATCTGATATATCTTCAAAAGGTTTCAAATGTCTTGGTTTCATTATGATGTGCATTTTAGCACAAATATTTGAAGCATTAGGAATAAATGATGTCAAGTGAACTGAGTTGAAGAAGCATTAAAAGATAATTAACAGGACATTTAATAAATCCCACAGGTAACAACTCTTATCACCTTTTGGATGTGTCTAATCTAGGAAATACTATGCACCATGAAGAACAAGTTTGGGTTCACATGGTTCTAACAACACATCATGGTTTTAGATTCAATAATTTGCTCATTAATATATCTATGTTAGCATGAGAGGCCATGCTTCTACTTAATGCCATCTGAAGATGGAAAATACTTTCTATTTTCTGATTTTGAAATCCACTACTACAGATTTGTATTTCATATCTACACTTTCAAAATCAGACATAGGAACAAAATACTAAACATAACCAAAACAGAAGCTTAAATAAATATGCCATAAATATTCATTTGGGCTGATGGGATTAAAATTATACACAGACACAGCATCAGTCCATCTCTTTAAAAATAATTCTGTAATGATGCCATGTTAAAAAAGGAACTCTGAATAACATATCTATAAATGAACTTGTATTTATCTTCTTTCTCTTTCTCTCAAATACAATTCTATACAAACACAAATGCAATAATTCAATTTTACCAAATACTCTGTGAATTAATTTGCAGATTATTTTTGGAGATCTTAGTTTAAAAAGCAACCTCCCCCTACACACTTTCTTTAACTTGAGTGACCTCAAAAAGTGAAACAAATTTGGACTTGGTTGGTATTTAAAGTGAGAGACTCCTAGGGAATATCAGAGCTATTGGAAAGCCTGGCGAATTAAAAAGAAAAGAAAATAAAAATAAATATTGAAGAATATAATTGTAAACTGCTTTCATACTGGACACATCCATGAAATTATCAGGAGTTCAGCTTGTGAAAATGACTTTCCTTTTTAATGTGGAGCAAATTGCTGATGACCTGAGAAGAAACCCTATTTAATTAATTTAATTAATTTTCAGTGAATTTAAAACAAATTTAGTTCATCCACCCATGTCTTTCTCTTGATTGAAGTGGTAGCTTCAATCTATAAAGAATATATTCTTTATACTCTATAAGGAATAGAGTATCAGCGAAAAGAAATGGAGGAAAGGATCTTAAAGAAACCTGGAAGTAGGTCTCTGCAGAAGTATTACACTTTCCTTCCCAACATTATTTTCATCTCAATAATTGAAATCTGCTGTTACCCACTACCAACCTAATCTCACCAGCTCTTTTTGACTGCAATGGCAATGATGCTGCAAGGAAAATAGCAATATGTCCATTCAGTTGTTTTACATTATTTAAAACCTCTCAAGAATTTAGTATTTTATGGATAAGCTACAGCCAGGTCTCAGGGGCAGCATCTGAGATAAAAAGGATTAGTACCATTTTAGTCTATTCTTATAACATCACTGACCTTAATTGTGAGGAGGTTTTCTGCAACACGATACCTTATAAAATATTATTCTTTTATGAACAATGTTGCAGGGAAAAACCCCACAATGCTTAATGTTAAATAAAGGAATAGAGATTTACATCCTGTTGGTTAAAATATTTACTCTTCTTTCTTCTAGTTAATAAATATCAATATGAAGACATGACATAGCTATATATATTTTTAAGCACAAATTAGTAAATTAGGTTATAGACTATACTTGACATATCTATATAATGAAGTTCTTCTAGATATTGTAGTACAGGCGACAACCAATTGATTTTCATCTTAGTACATTATGTACATATAAATTACCTTTTTGGCTCTGTATGGTCCAAAGTACTCTCTTCAAGTTATTTTCATCTTTCTTTCCCTACTCCGGATCACATATAAATCCTAAACCTGTAGAGTAGCTCCTGAAATGTTAGATGCTAGCAAATAGATAATACTCCAATGACTCTCCAGACATCTGGATTTCAGATGTTGCAGCTTTATATATCCCATCGATTGTCTATGTAAAATCATAACATATGTAGTCTTAAATAACATTAACAACAACAGCAACACAGTTGGAAGGGACGTTGGAGTCTTCTAGTCTAACCCCCTACTCAATTAGGAAACTCTATGTATGATGCATTACATTTCATTGTTTCCACCAGCATCTGAAGTTTTGTAAGACACATTATTGTTGAGTTTTGCACTTTACTCTTGTAGGGTCTGTCCTATTATTTTTTAATTCTCCATTTGTATGTTTTTCATTAGATTGTACTGTAAGTACTAACTAATAATGGGAAATCGAGGATGACTGGATAACAAGGACAAATAATACACAGCCAAATGGCAAATTTGATGAAATAGTTAAGTTAGACTCATTCACTAAATATACTAAGTTAAAATGCATCTATTTTCAAACATATTTTAGGTACATAAATTAATATGTTCAGCTCAAATTCAATTTAGCAGATGTAAAGTGTAAATGAACAATGTATAACTGTACAAATGGAACTGCATTATGTTTTATAACTTGAATTCTTTGACATCTGTACAAATTGATTTTCAATCTGTTTTTTTAATGAGTGAATGATTATCAGATTTGTTTTCCTTTGAACATAGTGATGGATTCATTTTGCATAAATGGATTTTGTCCATATAAAAGGAAAAATTTAGGTGTTTAGCAAGTCACTCTTAGGGGCACTATTTCCATGTAGCTCCTTGACTACTTTCCAAGTGACTGGACACTTATATCTGATAAATGTTCAAGAAGCTGTTAATTTTCTTGCTCCTGTTAGAATCCAGAACATCCAGGTGATTCTGTCCAGCACTACTGAAAATTATAATTTGGAGGATGTAACAGTGTGGAAATGCTGATATTGTCAAATTACTCACTTCTCAGATTAGTATGCCTATCACACAGTTAATATATTCAATAAATCATCCAAGTAATGACCAAAAAAATAATAATATCATTAATATCAATACTTCCCAAAAGAATGCAGTAAAGACATAGTAAGAAATGAAAGACTTCCATATTATACTGGGAAAAAATTAGGGCTTTGTAGTAGACAAGTGGTCAGGTAATTGGCTGTACAAAATCATTTTCAGATTGATTGTCTGGTATTTATATGTTTCTAAGATACATTGTTTTGTAGAAACATGAATCATAGAAAATAGAAATCTACTACTTTCCAGAGCTGAAATTTGAAACTCGATCTGAGATATTTTTTAGTTCACTAATTATTTCTCTGATTCTATTGAACTAGTCAATATTGTTTTAAGAGTTTAATGTTTACGTAAAATTTACTTTCTAAATTGACAATTTAAAGCAATACATAGAGTGGGCTAGATAATTTATGTATAAATTAATTTATTCAACAGTAGTCCAGGATTAAAAAAAAATCAGCTATCATGCTAATGAATAACAAATTGTTTGATGAACAGAGGTAGGTTTTGAAAAATAGACATGCTGCTTACAGGTTAACCTCCCTCCTACTTAGAAAATTGCTTTCCAGCTCTTAACAATTTTCAAGTCAATTTAATAATGTGTTAACCAATGTTGTCAATTAAATGCCTAAGGGTTCAGCAGAGCTGCCTAATGACAGTAAATCATAATATTGCTCAGATCTTTACAGTTCCTTTTAATTAATCAATGGATATACTGATTTAAAATATCCACTACCACTATTTCAAGTTTTTTTCTGTTACAATTTGAATAATTAAAATTAACAGGGAATCAAATAATAAATATATTGTGACCACAATTTGAACCCCAAAATTTCTGTTGCTAAGTGAGAGATTTGTTAAGTGAGTTTTGCCCCCATTTTACAACCTTTCAATTGTTAAGGGAATCACTGCAGTTGTTAAGTTAGTAAGTTAGAGAGCCAAGGTGGCGCAGCGGTTAGAGTGCAGCACTGGAGGCTACTTCAGCTGACTGCAGTTCAGCAGTTCGGCTGTTCAAATCTCACCGGCTCAAGGTTGACTCAGCCTTCCATCCTTCCGAGGTGGGTAAAATGAGGACCCGGATTGTTGGGGGCAATATGCTGATTCTGTAAACCGCTTAGGGAGGGCTGAAAGCCCTATGAAGCGGTATATAAGTCTAACTGCTATTGCTAACATGATTGTTAAGTGAATCTGGCTTCACCATTGACTTTGCTTGTTAGAAGGGAGCAAAAGGTGATCAGATGACCCCAGGATATTGTACCCATTATAAATATGAGTCAGTTGCCAAGCATTTTAATTTTGATCATGGGGAGCATGGGGATGCTGCAACGGTCGAAAATGTGAAAAATAGTCCTAAGTCACTTTTTCCAGTGGCATTGTAATTTCAAACGGTTACTAAACAAACTGTTGTAAGTCAAGGGCTTGGATATTTGGAGTGGTATCACTTTTTTTTAACAGCAACCATATGCCCTGTCTTTATTTTTAATCCCAAACCCCTGAAAAGAAATTCAATATTAACTTGCAATCATATTTTCAACATCAAACCTACTGAGAATAAGAACCACAGATTTTCACTTACTTGTGTCAGATCTTCAGAAAGAACTTTCATTTACCTGCATTCCATAAAAAGGAAAATAAAATGAATTCCCTACTTCTATATCCATCCATGTCCTTGTTTCAAGTGGTGTGAATTCAGAAACCACTAAGATATAAGAGTTGCAAAGTCATTAACCTTTTTTTAAAAAAAAAACAACCTGAAATATGTTCTATGGCAATAGGCTTAAGAATAGTAACCCAAACTGGAATTATTTCTGAATATGAAATACTCAGAACTATACAAGTTTGATTTAAGCTTTTGTTTTGTAACTTTTATGAATGGCATATAACTAATCAAATAAATACATAAAACAAGTCATAAATGTTTATTAAATTTGTTTCTCTTGCATATATTTTGCTTAATTCTCCTGTTTTCTTTAATGGAAACTCCACTGCAGATGGAAAAGAGTCATGTTATTGGTGAGATGGGTGATATATACATTTAATAAATAAAATAAACAAATGAACCCCCCCTCCCTTGCTTTCAACAAGTCTATTTATGATTAAATAATGAGATGAACACCCTTGGAATGGTGTGGGAATAGGAATGGATTTCCACAGGAAAAATTGCAGACTACAGGAACACTCAGGAGATCATGAGGAGATAAATTTCCAAGTTCTTCAATGACCCTCTAAAAGAATGCAATTGACCATTGCAAATGATTGCAAGGAATATAAATCCTTTCATTCCCCACTATCCTGTCAGAGTTGAAGAAGCTTCTTGGATGACAAGTGAAACATCTTCAAAAGAAAAAAAGAAGAAAGTCCAATTGTCTCTTGAAAAAGCACAACCATAACCTGGATGACTGAGAATCTCTACAGACTATGATTGAATATGAAGTGGTACAACTTCTAAATTAGATCACACCCAGTATTAAAAATATTTTAAAGACTATTTAACAGTTAATTAGTTAATTTAATTAGTCAATTATCAGAATTTCACAGTTTAAAAAATACTACTACACTGTAACCATCTGATTGCAGTGTACATTTAGGATAAATATACATATAAGATGCACTTCTGAGGAGCAAAAGTGAAAGAATAATGGACCTGTCAAATGGCTGAAGATTATCAAATGTCCAAGGTTTGAAGCAAGAATGCATTTTTATTTATTTATTTGAAAAAGAAAAGTAGTTGAAACTTTTTCATTTCTTGTCTGACTACATTTTCTTTACATTTCTTCCTTCTACTGAAACTGAAATCCATCAGAATTCAGATAAATCCATATGGGCAACCTCAGGAATATGCTGCTTTCATTATGATACTTGTGTACAAGTGGCAGGGGTTGTGTTGTAAAGCCATAGCATGGCTTTCATCATTCTCTCTCCTCTTATTTTCCTGCAGATGGGGAGCAGCAGGAGTCCTGAAAGTCTGTGTATTTTTTAAAAAAATGATTCACTTATTATCCTTCTACACTTCTGTGGAAAATCTTAATGAAAATGGCTTAAAGGAGTTCCTAATTGAATAGAATTTATTACCAATTAAATTTAATTGGCAAAGCTTCAAAAAAATAGATAGTTCAAAAACATGTTGGGTTAAAGTTTATTTTCCAAATTATGGCTTGGGAAATAATATTTGCAAAGTTTCAGAAAGATGAGGATACCATTTCTGTGTGATAATTAATCAAATATAAGTTTCTGAAGCTTTCAGGTCAGTTAACAGAATAACATTTTTAAATATTCATGCGTGGTTGAGTAGATCAAAGACACTTTAACAAAATTATATAATAATGTAAAATGAAGAAGACGTGCATACAGTTGAATGCAAAGGAAGGTGCAAACTGCCAAAGAATATCAAGTGCAAGAAATGTTGAGACTATTTCAAATGCACAAATCAAGTTTATGAAACCTTTATGCCAGAGGTGGTATTCAGCAGGTTCTGACCAGTTCTGGAGAATTGGTAGCAGAAATTTTGAATAGTTTGGAGAACCAGTAAAGACGACCTCTGACTGGCCCCACCCCCAACTACTCTCTGCCTCCCGAGTCCCAGCTGATCGGGAGGAAATGTGGATTTTGCAGTAACCTTCCCCTGGACTGGGGTGGGAATGCCATACCCACCAAGCCACACCCATAGAACTGGTAGTAAAAACATTTGAATCCCACCACTGCTTTATGCATAACTTAGATATTTACCTAACTAACAAAGTTAGAAAATTGAGGTTCCTGTTTGGTGAGAAAAAAAAAAAGCCTGTAGAGACTTTTAGGTGAAAAATTTAAAAGCCAAACAGAAAAGGATCACTGGCTATCATAAAGTGAACTTCCATTTTTCCTGAGTAGAGCTGTTGCCTACGAATGTGTTCAACACAGTTTCAAGTATAAAAACGTGGATGCAGTATGTTCTTTATTTTGTGCAAGCCTACAAACTAGGCCAGTACATTTCGAATGGCCTATATTTAAAGCAACATAAGAGAAAACTACTTTGGCATTATTTAAAGGCTCCCATTTGAAAAGTGCATAGTTTCTAAAAAGATTCTCTAACTTGAAAGCCCTGCAGCTGTAATTTCCATGCCACTCATTGCAAATGCTATTGAAATCCAAAAAGCAGACAGTTTGCTGAGACTCCTTTGCCAGATGCCGCAGGTGTGGTAGCAAGAAAAATTGAGAAAGGCATCAATGGAAGATCAGAAGTATTTAAAAAAAAATGACAACAAACCACCATGTTTATAAATGGGGTATTTGGATTGTAATTATTCCACTAAGAAACAAACTACCAGCCAACAAAACAGATGGCAATCTCACTGCCCACTAGATTTAAAAATATCTCTGGGGATTTAAAACAATGAGGAGGCTTTCTGCAATTAATCTAACAACTAAGAATTGTATCTGGACCACTAATTAAAAGCTTAGCCTTGAATAAATGAGTTTTCTCAAAGAGAAACCTAGGTTCCAAAACTGTATTAACTTTTTCATTTTTTAATACTGACTCACATTAACAATTTCCCAGGAAAAGCAATGGATTTATCTTTCACTTTTCTTTTTAAAACTAATCTTTCATGAATAATGCAACCATTTCCAAATTCCAAGTCTTCGGGATTAAGCTAGCAGTTCTAATATTGCTTATCAAACTTTTAAGCTTACCTAACTCAGAAGTAGTACAATAAGTAGTGTTATTTCAACAAAAGTAAGTGCAAACTAAGATGTCCCACAATGACAATTCTGGTTTACCACTGTATTTAACATTTTATTTATTTACCTTAGATTCAAGAGCTCTCAGGGCAGATTATAAATACTGCCCACTATTTATCTTGTCTGCCCTTTTTTTCCCACAATGACCCCGTGAGGGTTTTTATCGGTCTGTTTCTTCTTGAGGTTCCTCTGAACACTATGTATGGTTGTAGTCTACCGGCAGCCTGCAGAGCTCACAGCAGATTTGGACAGTGAGGAGGTAGGGGAGGAGCATGGGCCAGTCCTGGAGTCTGGGGAAGGCTCAGACAAGGACGGAGGCAGAGAGGGGGCCAGGGCCATCTGGGAGTTATGTCCTGCTTCCAGAGCCTCCAGAGTCGGACATCAGTGAGGCAGAGGAACAGGGGGAGCCTGTTCCCAGTGTGCACATTTGCAGAGCTGCCAGAAGGCAAGAAAAGTTAAGACAAAAGGGACAATTCAGAAGTAAGGCTTGGAGATGATTGGCCCCTCCTGTAAAAAAGGAGCAAAGGCACGTGAGCCTTTGCAGGAAGCAACTTTGTTTGTTCTGGTCGGTTTAAACTCTGAAGCTCTGTTTTGACTCTGTGCTCCGTGTGGCCTTGCAAAGCTAATTGGCAATTAGGTCTTTGGCAGCATTTCAAGGGAGATAAAGGTGGGGGCTTATCAGTCTTAGCTGGCAGCTATTAAATTCTTAGTACCTTTACACTCCTCCATTTAAAGCTGTACAGCTGATAGTCCAAATGCTCTTACATATTCTTTGTGCTTCTCTTACAGATACAGAGTTTTTTTGTAACATATCCATTAACTCTATCATTATAATCACTACAACAATATAATCATTTTCTCCTTTGCAGATTCTCTCATGTTACAGTATTTATACAGCCATTGTTATACATAAATTGGTACAGCACCTTTCACATTAGCATTTTCATCTTTCATTTACATTCACGTTCACATTTACATTGTTTAGTAGTGGTACATATTTTGGATTAGTGCTGAACAAACTTCAGATATCTATTATGTCCTCATCTCCTGCTTCAGTTACTACTTTCACTGTTACGAACGCTACTAGTATTGTTATTACTATTGCTTCTATGTTCATTATCTACTGACTCTGTACACTCTGTCTCATTAATCTCCATTACATCCTGTTTACCATCTCTTGGCTGGATATCTTTACTTTCTCTTTTCACTAACTCGGTTTTCTCACTTTGGTTAACCCACCTGCCTGTCATTCTCTTTAACTTCAGCTTCCTCCATTTATCTCATTCCTTAGGCAATGGACATATCTTCTGGTGATTACAGGGTTCATAATGAATACCATCTACTCTAACCCCACTTGCAGTGGACCACTCAGGAGGTATAACTTTCTTGCACCATTCAGGTCTCCTAGATATAACAATGTTTGCTTGCCTTGTCTTTCTCCTACTCACAGGATACACCCTGTATTGTGCCTTCTTACAAACAGCACACTCTAAATATCTCTTGCACTGCTTTTGCTGTGGCTTATGCCACCTAGCTGGGTCTAGAATCTCCTGCAGCCCTCCATAGCCAGCATGCTTCACTTTCCGATTCACCAAATGGGCATGTTTGTCACATGTGGCAGCATTCCTAGGTACACATGCACAATTACGCTCTTGCATTCCCAGAACATACAGACCATCCTTTTTAACCCCTTGTATACATACCTGTCTGTTTTTCTTAATAGTATATTGTCCCCCAGCAAATATAATTTCATATCCCTGCCTGTCTAACATGGATATACTTAACAAATTGTACTCTAAAGTAGGTACATATAATATGTTGTACAATGTAGCATTAATTTCTGGTACATACACATTACCTTCTCCTTTTACAGCAGCTCTCTGTCCATCAGCCAGACTAACCCACATTTGTCTTGATGGTTTCAAACCAGAAAACACATGTGGCTCATTAATAATATGCTGGCCAGAACATACATACAACATACATACATACATACATACATATATACATACATACATACATACATACCTGTTCCGACCCCCTCCTCCGTCCAGTAATGAAAGCCAAGACAAGCTTAACTGGAATGTACTTTAATAGCAAGAAACCAAAACCTCGGTGGCTAAAAGCCAAGCATAACAAACAGATAAGGATCTTGGCAGCAACTCAGACAAACCTTGGCAGCAATCCAGCCTGCCAAGTTAGTTACAAAAGTTCTATTTAGTCGATGCGTTGACTTCTGCAAGTGGGGCATGTGCACAACAGTCTCTTTATAGTCTGGAGAGGAGCCTAATGACCACCAGCTGAGTGCAATTACCTTCTGTACTTGAGTAACTGTTCCTGACGCCTATTAGCTCTTCGATTCCAGGCATCCAGGAACAACTCACTGCTGGCTTCTGGATCACTCTCCCTTGTCTCCTCACCACTGGTCCAAGGCTCAGGCGCCACCTGGTCCAACCAGTCTCTCTGCGCCCTGCTGGGAGTTGGAACCCTGTCCAGGGTCTTCCACATCCTCCAGAGCCGACTCATAGGGCCCCTCACTGTCGGAGTCTGGTGGCAGCTCCAACAGCTCCTGCTGGGCCACAACACATACCTATCTAAGCCTAACGTGAAGTAGAGGCAACTAGGCAATCACATCTGCTAGCAAACCAAACTAGCTTCAAGGAGCTGGGTAGATTCTAGTCCTTACTGAGTCCTTACTGAGACCTGGCAGATTGTATCCATATGCTGAAAGAATAGAAAAACATTATTTTAAAAGGAATGGCTAAAGAATACTTTAAGTTTCTTTTGGTACAGGTTGGAGAGGACACAAAGGCAAGACCAGGAGGTCATGGCAAGAGAAATGTGGATAAAAGGATAAAAACAAGCATGGGATAAATGATGTGATTTGCTCAATGAAGCACTCAATGAAACCACTTTACCTGCTTTACCTGGCACTTGCAACAGGTATGGGAAACTTTGTGTATGTTCAGTGCATCTTCTTGTTCTTAGCAGTCAAGACAGTGGGAGCAAGTAACACAGATCAACCTGTCTGCTTCTTTCTTAAAAGTAAGGGGACCACATGGAGTTGTTTTTGATTAAAGTATTTTCTCAAGGAAAGAGAAAAAGAGAGAGGACCACATGCAGGGTTTTTTTTTTTGTTGAAATACTTTCCTCAAGAACAGAGATCTATGTTTTGTGGATGAAAACTTATCTACTAAAACAAAGACATATACTGTATATTACAAGCAGCAGTTTGTACTGATTTACAGCCTGCTAGATATTTAAAAGTTAGGCAGCCTGTCATTATTATTATTTTTTCTTCCTACTGTAAAACCACACTATTATGATCTGGAAGAGGCAAACATTTGGTTCAATCAGGTTTTGGATTAGAACCTACATTTTTTATAAAAAGAGTTGAGCTACTACATGAATAGAGATTTATGTGGAGAAAAAATGAAAGTGACAGATCTGCCCATCCAGGCATGCAATCACTTTGATCACTTAGCTCTTAAAAATTGGGTTGTATTGCTACTGTATATATTCAGCCGGGTTTCATGAAGCACTATCTTCTTCCTTGTAGGCTGGCAGAACCATGCTCTTTTGGGGCTACCTGTCAGTATTCCTACTGAAATTAACCAGAAAAGGTACATGAAAATTCCATTCAGTTTATTTATCAACATTTCACATAGTTTCAAAAAAAGAACTTGAAAAGAACTTGAGGTTTTTAAAATAAAAATGAAATATAAAGAAATATGAAATAGTTTGTCCAATTTTATTTCATTTAGAACCAAGACAGAAAGACTAGGACTTACTAATACATTTCAACTGGTACGTGAAAAATGAGATTGGAATAAACCTAATCTTCCAAGATATTATTTATTATTTTCTAACAACTTATTATGTGCAATTACTTGTTTGTGCCAGTAATACAAATTGTCATGAGACAATCATGCCTCAGAACTAAATAACCATCTTGAAGGTTTTTCAATCAGGATTGTGAGATATAAATTTGATAATAGAAATAAGAATAGCAACAATGAATGGATGGAGGAGAAAGAGGAGGATGGGAATAGAAGTAAGAAGAAAAGGAGGAGGTTGTTTATAGTCCACCTTTCCTAATGCAGAAATATATAAATCAATACAAAATGATGCAACCTTATAATTTATTTTGTGAAATAATAATTTCATGGTGTCTGTCTATCATCTGTCTATCTTCTATCTAAAATGTAATAATGTAAATTATGTTCACTAATTAGCTTCCTTTTCAAGCTAGATCATTGACTGTTTAATTAATTTAATAAAAAAACTCAGTAATGTTGATCTCATTGCTAAATTATCTGCTTTTGCTCTTGTACCTTCCAAAAAATGTACTCAGTCAGAATTCAGGACATATATACAGTTATTGAACAGAACCACATAAATAATATTTTTGTCAATAACTATTCTTAATACTAATGATCATGAATTGTTTAATTTATAGCAGCATATGAAACATTCAACAACTGTTGGAATCAGTCATTAGAAAATATAAGGGATAATAATCACAACATTAGAGGTCATAGATAGGAAGTGATCAGCCACTGAGGTCTGTGATTCAAACCAAATATTTAGACTGAATCAGAACAATCAAACCAAATGCCTCTAAAATTTGTTTCTTTTCTGAATTGGGTGGGGAGGGAGCGTGGAAATCTTAATTTAATAGGCAGTTTGATATGAATTTTCACATTCAGTTTTCAATCATAGATGACAGACTGAATCAGATTGCAAATCCAAATCAAACTGATTATTTTAATTAGATTTCAAGGAGAAATTTAACTTCCACATCCCATGTCCACTCTGCTCTTCTCTTCTGGTAATAGTACTTCCTGTGGGACACAGATGAGCAATTTCACTTTGGCAAACCCTGAAGCACATATACAATAAGTGTGAGAAAGGGTTAAATATGCATACTGAATACTGGTCACCACAATGTAAAAATAATATTGAGACACTACAGAGAAGAGCAACAAAGATGATTAGGGGAATGGAGGCTAAAATATGTTTTAAAAAGTAATGCTGGAATTGGGTATGTCTAGAAGGACTAGGCGGTCACATGATAGCAGTGTTCTAATATTTGATGGGCTGTCACAAAGAAGAAGGAGTCAGCTTATTTTCCAAAGGACAAGAAGGCAGAACAAGAAGCAATGGATGGAAACTAATCAAGGAGAGAAACAACCTAGAACTAAGAAGAAATTTCCTGACAGTTAGAACAATTAATCAGTTAAACAACTTACCTCCAGAAGTTGTGAATGCTGCAGTACTGGAAGTTTTTAAGAAGAGATTGGACAACATTTGTCTGAAATGGTATATGGCTTCTGTTGTATATGTTGGAAGGGAAAGACGCAGGAGCCATGGATCAGAGAGTAAGATGTTTATTAGTAGGTGACAAGCGATTCCCAATGTGTTACAACTGTCACAGTATTTATACTCTCAGGTACCAACTGTCATTTAACTGTCATTACAACCACCAATCACAGGCTGTGCTTCGCCCGACCAATTAGAACGCAGCACAGGCTGTTGCTGGGCTATAACACTCCTTCCCCCCAGTTATTTGCATACGTGTATTTTATTTGCATTTTCCGTATTGTCAATTTGTGTGTTATTTGTTTGCATTTTTGTGTTATCTGTTTATTTATTTGCATTTTTGTGTTCATGTTCAACATTTACAAGTATTTGCATTTTTTGTTTTTGTTTTATGTTCAACATTTACAAACTCTTTTACAAACTCTCCTTCCCCCCAGTTATTTGGCACATTTTCATATTCACATTTTCATATTCACATTTGCATATTCACATTTGCATATTTAAATTTGCGTATTTAAATTTGCATATTCAAGCTCTGCCCATGCTCACAAATCATGGAGGCTGGAGAGCTTACATGGAGGGAAACTCAAAGAAGTCCTGTTGGTAACTTTTCTGTTGGGCTTTGTTCGATCGGCATGCAGGCAGGGTTCCTCTGTTGCTGGAAGGTTTAGCTGACAGGATTTCTGCTGACTTTTGCTGCAGAGAATGGTAGGCTTCTGAAACGGCTGTGGAGGCTTCTGTTAGAGAGCAGAGACCAGCCCTGGAGGCGGCTGAGTTGTTCCTGGCTCGTTAGGAAGGCAGCAGGCAGGCTTTTGAGTGGCCAGAGTTGCTCCTTGGGAGGCAGGCAGCTTTGTAATGCATGTAGCAGGCTTCTGACAGGCTGGTAGTAGGCTGCTGACTTTGGAAGAAGAGCAGGCTTGTCGGAAGCTGCTTCTTTGGAAAGCTGTATGAAGAGTCAGAGGCTTCTTAGGCAACAGTATCCGTGTATTGCAACACTAATGTTTGTAACAGTAGCAAACAGTAGACTGGATAGACACTAGAGTTGTGTCTGGTAGATCTTCGCAGCAGAGAGGCAGGCAGACAGGCAGCTTCAGCCATGGTTGAGCCAACGCGATTCGTAGCTCGTCCCTGAGCAGAGGCGGCGGCTCCAGCCAAGGTTAAGCGTAGGTTGCCCGTCCCTGTGACTGATGGAGTCCGCGCCTGTGGATCTTCTCAGGTTGGCTTGATCGGAGGCGAAACCTGAGGCAGTGGCAACTGCTGCTGCAGCTCTGACAGGTCTTCAAAGTATTTTCTGTTCGCGTTTGCTTGGTTGCGTTGCGAGTGGCTTAGTGTTCGTTGTTGTTTTCCAGGCTCTGCGGAATCGCATTCAATCCCACCCTCGTCGCCAGTTTTACATATGTTGAATATGTTTGTGTGAGGGAAATAAAGCCGGAGCCATGGATCAGAGAGTAAGATGTTTATTAGTAGGTGACAAGCGATTCCCAATGTGTTACAACTGTCACAGTATTTATACTCTCAGGTACCAACTGTCATTTAACTGTCATTACAACCACCAATCACAGGCTGTGCTTCGCCCGACCAATTAGAACGCAGCACAGGCTGTTGCTGGGCTATAACAGCTTCCTGCCTGAACAGGGGTTTGGACTAGAAGACTTTCAAAGCCCCTTCCAATTCTGTTATTTTGCATGTTTGGGGAATCTCCACATGAAGGGGAATTACAGCCAACAATTATTAACTTAAAAGCAACACACATTTAACTTAAATCTCTGTACATAAGGCCATGTCACAGTGACTAAATGTGGAAATTAATGCACTGATTGTTTCTGTGGGGTATTAGGCACATGGCCCACATACCCCAACAATTCAGCTGAATCCTGACATGGGTAATGATATTGCCCAAAATATTGGAACATGTTTTGATTCTTGATGAAGTGGTGGACTATGACAAAAGAGGAGTGCTTCATTGTGGTTGAAGAAATCTAGATTTCTTTTCTCTTTTCCACACACATCGCCAAAATCATCAACATGTTACATATGTAAGAACTTTGAAAGTGTGAAGAACTTTGGTTCTTTGATTTCACTGGCAGCTAATGGTGTCCTGACACCATGAGAATGGATATATATCACGCCTTCTGCCCATGTGGTATTCTCATTTATTCCTGTGAAATGCCTGAAAATAGTCTTTGACTTCCTGAATACATTTCAGTTTAATTGCTATAATTGAATAGTTCTTCTTATATGTAGTTGAAAAAAGAAAGGGGAAAAGCAGGTGGGTGGAAAAATAAATAAATAAAAGTTCACTTCTTGTCACAAGAAACTTATTCTATAAAAAATGTCACTTAGTCACTGGCAGTCTGAAATAGTAAGTTTCATCAGGAAAGAAGGGCATCTATTTAAGGTCATTGCTGAAAACCTGTTTCCGTTGCAGTGCATTCTCTGATATAAAGATCATTACAACTATGATAAGCAATTCAGGCCAACAATAGCAACAAAAAAGTTGATAGATAACACTGGATAAATTGTCAAAACCTATGAGGGAATTTCAAATATTTGTTGGAAATGTAAACAAACTGACAATATTTTTTTCATCTGTGTTGGACATCTAACCAGACTAGAAAATATCGAGATTAAGGATTAGGTATATATTATAATGCAGAAGGTTTAAAAGTAAATATGCAATTTAGACCAGGGGCCTTTATTTTGAGCTTAATGGACAAACAAAAAAGTACAAATGTTATTTCTACTTGGAAATCATTTTTGGGCTTTTTACGAGAAACTGAAAGAAATGAAAAAATGATTTTGGGATTGGATGATTAAAATTATATGCAATTGTGGAAATCGTGTTGATAAATATTAATTTTAGAATAAGAATTTAATGTATTTTTTACTTACCGGTATATTGATGGGAACAGGAGAGGGGGAGCTCTTTGAGTAATGTTTTCAGTAATCAGGAATGTCTTTGATTAATGTTTCTAGTTTTTTGAAGTAACAAAGGAAGTTCTGCATGAGGAATACGAGGGTCTGGAAAAACTGGTTCAAACCTGATAAATACAAAGATTGTACACAGAATTGAATTCTAGCCAATTCACTATGCCTTAATATCAGTGACCTGCAGTCAGGGGAGGCAGGGAAGGCAGGGCCTCACCACTGTCATCATGAAAAGAAAAGAAAATAAAAGGAAAAAGACTGAGGTAGTTGCTGCCAGAGTCACAGTGGATGACTCTGCTTAGTGCTTAACTGTTTAAAAAAGCCTCTAAAAAAGTGCTCTCTGCAGGAGGAGGTGAGAGAACTATGTGCCTCATTTAGTCTATCTTTATGATCACTTGAGCAGAGTTAAGCAGGGGTTAAAAGGCAAAAAATTCCTTATGTAGATGAGGCACGTGGTTCTCTTGCCTCCTCCTGTAGAGGGCACTTTTTTAGAGGCTTTTTTTTAAACAGTTAAGCAGAGTCATCCATTGGAGGCTCTGGCAGCAGATAACCCAGCCTTACCTCAGCAGCTCTTGCCTTTTTCTTTTTACATTTTTTACATTTTCATCATGGCAGACAAGAGGAGAGTTGAAATCCTCTGTGAAACAGCTGGAAAAGATATGTGGGTCAGAGGGAGGGGGGAGGAATTAAAAATTATTGTAATTTGTAAGTAATTGTAATTTGTATTATTATAAGTAGTTTGTGTGTGTGTGTGTGTGTGTTTTACCCGCCTCTGCTGGCGTGCATGCTGGCACTTTATTTTTTATTTTTTTAAGCCATACTGCCACGCCCGCCGTAGAGCAGGACGTGTCCCGCTCTATGGCCGGCGTGGCGGTGGGACTTTAAAGCCATGCCGCCACGCCTGCCATAGAAGGCTTTTGGGGCCGGGGCTTCGGGGCTTTGCCAGGGCTTTCGGGACTTTAAAGTCATGCCACCGCCCCCACCATAGAGGGCTTTCGGGCTGGAACTTTGGGGCTTCTCTGGGGCTTTCAGGAAGCCCCAGTGCAGCTTTCTGAAAGCCCTGCTGAAGCCCTGCCGCTGGCAGACATAGGGCAGCTTTTGCCCGCTTGCCTCACCAGTGATAAACCTCACCGCACATCACTGCTTAATATAATATAAAAATCACACCTAATGAATAAGAGGATAAGCATTAACAAGTCTTGTTAATGATTTTTTAAAGTCATAGGGTACTAATAACAGGGAAACTATGAAATGTTACATGGTACATATAAAAATACTGAGCAGGTGTGCTTTATCACAGTTGTGTCAAATGATGCAAACCAATGAAAGAACTTATTTCAAGCCCAATATGTTTAAACTGTATGTAAAGACATTCTCTACACTTCTAAGGAGCAACAACTTTTTCTATGAGATGCCTCTCCTTCTTTATGCATAAATAAAGATATATTGATCTACTTTTCTGGCTTGGGTCCTGTTTGGGCATGGCATAGTGAGCTGTTTAATCTTACTTATATTTATGGCTAGCAATATCTGTAAAGCATTCTTTTTCCATTTTCCTCTTTCTTGCACTTTCACCTTTTTTCTTTCCTGGACTACTTTATTTTTCAATTTTAATTGTTTATATAGTAACTGTATTTCTTTTGAAAATCAGGAAAGAGGATAATAATTTGAAAATTCTATGTGAATAACATACAGTTTAACTCTGTTAAATGGAGAACATATGTATGTAAGCAGTCCTTGTACTAAGACAGTGCAGATTTTTGACGGTGATTAAGTTTGATGAAGATTTGATCATCTCATGGAAGCTGATTTGTGAATCGGCACACAGACTACTTCAATTCAGCAAATCAAGGGTCTCTGAAAGACTTTGTAAGTAAAATGCTTCAGAGATCTAATGAATTTTCAAGAGTAGATTCTTCTTATGGACAACATAGAAAGTTCCAACTTAGTTTCTATGTGAACAGGGTGACACAATGGCAATGAAATAAATAACCAACCGATGAATTTTATCACCTCCTTAAGCCTGTCTATAAGAGCATTTTGGAGATGGCAAAACTATAATTGCCTGGAGCTTCATTCACTTCCTCAGCTTCCTTAATGTGGCCAACCAACATCCTTAACTTTGCTGTCTCTTGTGTTAATGGGATTTTACACTTTAAGCACTGATCCTGTCAACACAAATGGCAGTTCAGCTCAGCTCTCAACACTTTCATACACACTCACATCAGCTAATCCAGGAAGCATTCATAGATCAGAATTTATTTTGCATGATGCAAGTGGGTTTAAATTTCCTGACAATGAGTGAATTGTTATTGGTGTAACTCTTATAGGTGTGGACCAGGCATTTTCTTACATTTTTAAGAAGAGCAGAAAGTAAGGCTTTGAAATTCTTTTTGTGTTATTATCTCTATGACATTCTCTGTAGCTTGTTGTACTGGTTCTGCTACCTAAATGACGATTAACATACACCTAGACAACTTGTGACCCATTGTGTCATTTCCAGAAGCCACAAATGTAACACAATCTACAATCAATGATAAGGGTATCTTTCCAAAAGAGGCCATCTTTCTTTTTAAACTGTTAATATGAACAAAGCTATATTACTAAATATATATATATTTTCTAGCAATGGCATTAAAATATCTTTGGGTTAAGTAATTATGAGTGGAACATCATCAGCGAAAAATGCAATTTATACAAAGCAGGAGTTTTGAATAAGAGCTGTTGGTCAAAGCGTTGATTATATCATAGCAACTGTATGATCAGTGCTGCAAAAATTATTTTTATTAGTAGATTAAGAAAAGCATAGTTTATTAACTGGTGGGTATTATTAAATAGTAATTCTAACTAATACCATTGCTATTTTTGAGAATTAGGTGTTTGTATTCAGAAATAATACACACACATTAAATGTCAGTATTTTTTATTATTATTATTTGAACCAAATCAATTTGTTAGGTGAAAAGGCATCTCATAAGACCTTCTGGGAAAAATAGGAATATTCTTCAATAGTCTCTGTAAGATGCAACTCTGCAAATCAGTAGTCTATAAGCCAACTGTAAACAAACTGACTATAGAGAAACACATTTAAATTTGAGTTCTCTAGAAAACGAAGAAGCTCTGCTCCCAGATAGACTCTAAATAAGATGATGATGATAAGAGTCTCAGATATGTTCTTTTTAAATTATTGGATCAATAAAAATCAGATCTAACCACCTAGTAGATAAATAAACAAGTCTTTTATATATAAATGAAAGCAGCAAAGAGCTTTTTAAGCTCTGAAAAGATACTGTATTTTGCAACCCAATTCTCCTCTTCCACCAAATTACCTAGAAAGAGAATTGAAACCCCAGGCACATTCTGAATTCTGTTTTGATCAGTCATGAAATTAGAATGGCCTTCCCAATACAGTCCATATAATTCATCCAATGCTTTCTTCAAGGACAGGGGGAATAAGTACATTGAGAAGTTGCAACTGTCCAGAATTCAGCAATAACATGCAGTTTTGGCTTACCAGAATCTGCCAACATAATACCCTTGTTTTGTGATACATATTGGCTTGCAATAGGCTTCTAGCACAATTTAAGGTGCTGGTTAATCTATAAAACTCAATATTGTTTGGGGGCAGGTTATTTGTTGGACTGACTCCAATGGTTTCTGCTCATTCCACAAGATCAGCAGAGAAGAGCTACTTTGGATCCATTCAGTGAAAAAAATATTGTCAAGTGGGGACTCTATCACAACTCTATTCCTATCACAATGTACTGCAGGCCATGTGGAACAGCATCTCTGTAAGTTTCAGGTGAACTCTGTTAATTTCCCCCCTCAGATCTTGATCAGCGATGTCACCTGAGCTCAGTGTTGGTTGGGTATTGTTTTTTTTTGGGGGGGAGGGAAGTTTCAGATGGTTTATTAGGAGTATAGAGTCTACTGTATTGTCTGTGTGTATTTTGCTATACTCTTGACATGTTTGTATATATAACTAGACAACTTGTGACCCATTGTGTCATTTCAGAGATAGTTCCTTACTTAAACAGAGAAACAGAATGTTCATGGGTGGGCAAAATAGCAGTGGGAGTGGGAGCAACTTTTGATTTCCTGCTAGCTTCTTCACTGAGTTTGCTTGTAGAAGCTGTCATGGAGCATCAGAAACTTGCTTGATGCCTACTTGTAATATATGGCAACACTGAACAGCAGCAATGCAGTGGCACTGAAGTTGCAACAACTTTCCTATATTTCATTCCCACAGGAGTCATAGGTCCTGGCATTCTGTAAATTATTCCATTAGAGTTACCTTGGTTCAATAAGTGTTGCCCTATATCTTCCAATTTCACAGAATTGAAGGTAACAAACAATCATTAGACTTGAGAGTTTTAGTAGTATATAGTTTTGTTGCTCAGAATCACTGGGCAGTCGATAGGCTGCCATATAGATTATTTGGGGGGAGGGGGGCAAACCCAGCATTCATTGTTGTTTTAAAGAAAATCATGGCCAACTTTCTGATGTCAGAGCCCTGATCTCACAGGCTTTCCAGAATGTATAGTACATGATTTTCCTCTTATGTATTTGAAAGTCTTTGTGTTCAGAGAACAATTTGCATGGAAACACATTTCAGCTATTATATTTTCTGTCTCCACTTGCAATAAACAAGTCCTTTATATATAAATGAAAGAAGCAAAGAGCTTTTTAAGCTCTGAAAATTAGACAGCTAGGAGTTCTGATCAGAATACAGTGAAAGAGAGCAGAGCAAACAAAGGGATAAAGAGAGAGAAAAGGGCAATCAATTTTACTGTGATAGGTGCCAGTCAAATGAGATGGCCAAAAAGAGGACAGTAGAAAAGAAATATAATTGTACAAACAGCTTACCTAAAAGATATAGGTTCTGCTGATTGTACAGCACTAATCACCCAAGCTGCCAATTAGGCATTATATATTTGTTTTATCAGGAAAAGTTTTATTGTAGTAAGCTTAACTCTGTTAGACAGCATGCTATGAACATAATCACAGTAGTTCATGAATTAACTAGAACAAAGACTCATTTCTTAAGTTCAGTATACAGTATGTAATTGTTGGCATTGGTAGCATCCTTTAATTCAACTGTCCCAATATAATGCCTTCCCAATGTCTTCACCCCTCATATTGTTTGAAATTATGGGGATTGAAATATGGAAACCAAACTAATCTATTAAGTATGGTCATATGTAATTAATTCCTTTCAGAGAATTTCCTCCTTGTATGAGAAATTACAGTAGTTATAATGACTCTGAGAGAAATGTTGGTAGATGCTGATGACTTTTTGGTAGAGTAATCCTTGAAATAGCTAAATAGAAAAGCTAAGAGTAGTCCATAGGGAGAGCAGGTGGTCAATCAACTTAAGAAAATTAGCATTTTAATTTATATAATTAAGTAGATGATAAATGATAATCACATATACAAACATGTAAATTGAAGTAATACAAGAACCTGGAAATACAGAATAATTCAAAGGTAATGGCAAACCATTTCCAAAAATCTTGCAATATTGGCAAGAAAATTACAGGGACTAGTTCAGGCAGTTTCCAGGTATCAACACTGTATTGAAAGTACCAGAAAAAAGAAGGGGCATGTCATGAGGATGGGTGGATGTATGTATGTATGTATGTATGTATGTATGTATGTATGTATGTATGTATGTATGAAAAAAAGATTTATGTTAGCCAAAAGTAAAAGAAGTTGAAGGGAAAGACAATGGATCTAGGTAAATTGTATTGGGGTTGACTATAGAAGTGTTGATTGTCCTTTGAACAGATTGACATAGAAGACATTTGTCCCTACAATTCATGAATCCAATTTATGTCCACAATTATATCCACAATTAATGGTCTGATATGCAAAGGACAGTTTGTTTACTTTACACTATAATTAAACATATCCAGTGTTAGATGTTTCCAAACATGATTACAATCACCTGCCAAAAATAATTATATCATGTTGTAGATATAATAAGAGAGGGAGAGAGATGGAGAGAGGGAGAGGGAGCGAGGGAGGGAGGGAGAGAGAGAGAGACAGAGACAGAGAGAGAGAAGAAAATATTGCCTGAAGTTTGATTTCAGATGAACTTTTTGTCACTTATTTTGCAATCAAAGCATTATTAAGAGAACAATTACAACTTGCAGAAAAGAGATGAAACTTTTTTTCTGCTTGCCTTGTGAGGTGTAAAACTCATTCATTTCAGTGGGATTATTCTCAGTTAAGTAGACTTTAAGAGCACATAAACTTCTAGCATTTTGACATTATTGAAGTCTTATGCTAAATAAACATTTTGACAGACTGAAGAAAATTGAGATAAAAACATCCTAATTCTTTTCCCCTTCACAAATATTTTTTTAACCAACAGGCAGTTTATTCTTCACCATTGTAGTGCCAAAAGGTTCCTTGAAGCATCTTACTTCCATCTGCCAAATGGGGAAGCCAACCTTGACATCCCTATCTGGGGAAAAAAAAACTTAACGCTTCATATGGTAATACACTTGGCAGCAGGAAGCCATTCCAGAATAAGCTCATCCACAATTTA
The DNA here is from genome assembly GCF_009769535.1 of Thamnophis elegans. Classification (NCBI taxonomy): domain Eukaryota; kingdom Metazoa; phylum Chordata; class Lepidosauria; order Squamata; family Natricidae; genus Thamnophis; species Thamnophis elegans. Next base: position 68,593,687 of record NC_045542.1, read on the forward strand.
GCAGAGACATGTAAATGAGGGAGAGCTACCCACATCTTTTCACCTCAATTGTTCAGAAAGGTACATAACAGGAAGACGATTAAAACAGTTTGAGTCAACCCCAGATGTTTTGTCATTCTTAGGCCTGGATGAGGCAGTGCAGGAAACAGAGATAATAGCTGATGGAGTTCTGTCTTGACATACTCTTTAAAACCATTTAAATATAGTTCATTTTATTTTTGTCCACACATACTAGATCCTTAAATATAGCCATATTAGCAGTATTCTTCTTCAAACATTCTCCATCACACTGCATCTGAATTTTGACATATTGCTGCTTGTCTTCTGAAAATTTTAAGTTTAAGGTAAAGCCCCCACTGGCATTATATTGCTTGGTCCTGAAGTGTAATGTGGCTAGAAAGAAATATTGAAATATAAACAAATGTATTAATTATAATTAATATGTATTCAGCTCAATTTAGATTAACAATTGCTACTATATTGATTCTATGTCCAATTCTGGGTGCCATACTTGAAAAATAATTCAGGAAAAGGGGAACAGGTGTAAAAAGGGTCAACAAGAATGATCAGAGAATGTAAGTTATCCAGGGAGAAATTAAAAAAAAGAAAAAAGAAAATCTGGGCATGTTTAGACCACTAAGGTAGAAAATATTAGCAGGCATTTACAAGTACTGCCTGGCTATAACATAGAATATGATCAAGACCTATTTTATATCATCAAAGTGGATCATCTTAAATTACATGAAGGCATTTTCACCTGCCTTATGTACTTTTCAAGTCTCCAGTTCTCCCTTCAAAGACCAAGAATCAGCATTGGCCTAAAAAATGTTTTGGGCTAGAGTGGATTATTTTTCCAATGTCCCATTCCACTGCAACCTTAAGAGAATGTCTTTACCAGATCAATTGTAGTGTAGGAAATCTAATCCATTTCAGTTTACCTTATAAGTCTGTTTCTAAAACATTGAATATTTGTTCTGAAACACTTCTCTGTCTGTACAATAAATATGCAGAGAAAGTTTGTATAATTAATAAGAGTAAGCTTCCTAATATTTTTCCTTCTGAAAATGGAATTTTGGACAATGAATGTTAGTTTCATTTAAAGCTGGCAGATGCACTTGAAATATAATTGTGAGAACATTATGTTTCATTCTTGTTCCCTTCCAAATGGCTTGTTAGATCTGCTGCTGAGGCCAAAAGCTTGTTTTTCACTCAGAAGTAGTTTCAAGTTTTCCTGTCTCTGGTGTTGAATTAAGCCCTGTAGATGAACAATATCCTGAGTAGGAGAACTTCTCAGCTGGATGCTCATTAATGCCCTTTGATTAAAAAATGTACTTATCCATTTCACGTTCATTGTAGCTATAGCAAGAATTGAGTGTTACAAACATTAACATAGTACAGAGAATATTTTTAGCTCCTTGTTCTTACACTGCACAAGAGCCATCCTGATAAGTAGCACCTTCATTTCCATCCTTATTAGAAAAACAGTTTCAATTAATTCTGTCACATGTATAAAGGCATTAGTTCCAACAACAGTACTGAGTAGAAGAGAAAGAAGTCTACTGAGATTCTCAGTCATCCAGGTCACGTTTGTCCTTTGGGATAAGAGAAAGAAGGTAGGCAAAAAGACAAACATTTGTTAAAAATAAATTTGGAATTGGACCTTATTGTAAGGTCACCAAACCTACTTTAGCTGTTATAATGCTGTATTCTTATAGCAATCCAGAAAGGAAGGCCAGAAGAGGAGATATTTCAAAACTCAGCACATCCTGAACCATATTCTGGATTTAAATTGAAATCTTTCCACCAATATTATAACATGACTTTGCAGTATTATATATGCATCTTATTGATTTCTGTTTTCCTCTAAAGTGTACATAGCAAAAAATCATATATTAGTTGGTGTCAGTGGCAGGTCAGAGAAGGGTATTACTTATTCATGCTCACAAAAATGTACTTGGCTACTAGGCAAGTGTTCACATCAAGATAAGTCACTGGCACTTATTACAGTAGTTCATAGGCCACTTATTTCATCTGCTCACTGTTCAGTTGACCTCCCTCACCACTGCAACTAGATCCTGGTTGAAAACACAGAGGACTTTCTTGATTCAGGTGCTATTAAAATACTTAATGAGGCTGAATATCATGGGCATAGTGAACTCTAACCCTAAACTCCTGACAAATTCTCCCAGGAGATTCAGACAGACCCTAAAAAGCATCAGAGACAAAATAATGCCACAAGCCCCTCAAGATCATTTTCTGATACCTTCCTTGCAGGTAGAAATGTCACTGATGCCCTAGAAAGCTTGTGTTTATCAAAAGCCACTGAGAGATCAAACAGGATGAACAAGTCTGTCTCTCTCGGTCAAAAAGTCATTATAACAATGAACTTGGGTGGTTCTGTTCTAAAAACCAACCAGGGTCAAAAGAATCACATTCTTCAAAAAAAATGTTGCATAGATGTTTGGTAATCACGTTGCTTGAAAAAGGAGCATTTGTGATACCGCAGTATCTGCCAAAACCCCCAGGGTGGCAAAAGAATGGCAAAATCAACTGATTCCAGCAATAGAAAAACCACTGCCTCTTCTATGGTCTTTGTGACCATTTCATCATGGAAGAATACATATATTTATAATTCCCTTAATTGAATCAGGTATAACCTAAGATGAGAAAGCTATGTATCCAGTTTGAAAATGAATTTGTCATATACACCATATAGGCCAATTCAGCTTCAAAGGAATACAAATAGGATGGCAATCAAAGATGTAGAGGTATAAACTGCTTGTTAAATCATAAAACAAATCCAAGAGTTTGATTTAGGATTTAACAATAGTTTCTTGAACTAAAGAAGCATCCTGCAATAGACATTGACTAGATGAATAGGAAATACCTAGGACTATAAGAATTGTAATATAGACAGGGAAATAGCAATGCCAACAAAAATTAGAAGGCAATTGTTAATAGTGACTGTGTTAGTGTCAGAACAATTATAGTAACAGGTTCATGAAACCACAAGAGCCAAGTTCAAGCTGAAAGAGGAAGTATCTCTACCATTTTCTTTATTTCATTATTTTCTAGTTCAGGAAACCATTCCATTTCAACTTTTAACAAGCAGCAACACATGAGATCAACGTCTCTGCTAAAAATATTTTTATAATAGTACTTTGAGAGATAATAATTTTCAAGTCACAGATCTACTTCATTGTAAATTCACAAAGAATAAAAAGTGCCTTTTAGAGAAATTTAAGTTTTATTATACCTCTGAATATTTGGAAGCAGAGACATAATATGTTCCATGTTTATTGTAGCTACTGTATATATCCAGTTTGACAATGCATTCTTTATATACACATAAAGAATTTTTAAATTTTATTTTTTTAAAAACTCTTTGAGAAGCCTGAAATAAAGTAAAAAATGATGTTATGATTTCCACAGGATTGTCTGGGATGCTATATATCTTCTTCATTACTTGTTTTCCTTAATTACTTTCTGGGAAGCGGGTTCATGGTATCCAAAGCAGAACATCAAAATTCAGTACACTTTTGTTCAACCTTGTGAACTCTCAGTTTTTCTCTTTCCGCTACGTATTCAAAATTAACAGTATGTCAGATTCGGGTTAATGTTTGTTCAGGTTAATGTCAGGGTTCCAAGTAACACTCCCAACGAAAGAAGACTCCAAGGCTTCAGTTTCCTCAAAGTTCCATTTTATTAGAGATGTCATATTGGCACATCTGGGAAAACCCAAATCTGAAAGTTTCCAGGTTTTCCCCACCCAAAAGAAAGTTCAAGTTCCTGCCCAGCACCCACATGTCTATCACATGATCCAATCAGGCACCATCCAAAACTGGAGATACCTCCCAGTTACATCATTGCAGCTGCAGGGCAAGGTGTCCTTGACTCTCTGAGAAAAGAATGTTATTTTGACTATATATCACCAATACTCTATATCCATGTGCCATAGGTGGAATGCAGAGCCCTCTCTGTGGGCATGTGCACCATCGCCAGCTGCTCTTCTTGTTTTCCGGCACGCATGTCAGCTGGTCTTCACGGGCACCAGAGTGCCTGAAAAATGTCCCGAAAACAGCCTGAAAATGGCCCCAAAATGGCCTGAAAACAGGCATGTGCTGGCCAGGTGGTCTTCAGATTTCCAGCACTCTGCTGCACGCACATGCACACGCATGCACGCATGTTCTGGTTTGGGTATTGGATGCCAAAAAGGTTCGCCATCACTACTTTATATAATCCCCCTCCCATTTTTCCACAGTATAAAATTTGGCAGGCCTGAAGGCCCAGTGTAAAAGCTGGCTTCCAGGTCTGACACAATGATACACACACACACACACACACACACACACACACCTAGGTACTACACTGTCTACTGTCTACTGTGTGTATGTATGTGTGTGTTTGTATGCATGTGTATGTAGCATGTATATATCTGTGTGTTTGTCTTTGGTGCATATGCTCTCAGTGTACATAAAAAGAGAAGTTACATTGGTTAAGAATCATAAGGTACAGCAGAATTATCAACCTTGGGTATTCAAATATCCCTACCAATCATCATCATCATCATCATCATCATCATCATCATCATCTTATCCATTGTCTATCCACTGCACGATGAAAGCCTCTTCTGCATGTTCCCAACCAATATGGTTCTTTTGCCAATTGCAATACTTGCAATACTTGCTAATGTCATTGAACCATCTTGATTTAGGTCTCTATTGTAGATGCTTTTTAATCAAGCAGGATCCATTTTATGACTGCGTTGGTTTCCCTGGCATCAGTTCCTCTTTTCCTTTCAAATGGCACAGGAAGCAGGCAGGTAGCTATCTTGACACTTCCCAAATCTTGAAAATCTTATCTAGATTTTTGTCTAGGTTTTGTGAAGCAAGACATTTTTTTCAAATATGTTTTTTAATCACTACAATACGTTTGGATATTTTCCTCTTCAATGTCTAAACACTTTTTTCAGCATTTTTTTTTAAATGTGAAGGAATTTGGATTCTTGTACTATCATTCAGAGAATAAAAAATGATCCTGCAGCAGAAGAAGCTTTCCTGGCCATTTGAGAAAAGCCATCTGAAGCAAAAGTCTATTTTCTTTGCCATTAATAAATGTAAATCCTGAACATTTTTACCTGAAATTGTAGATTCAGTTAGATTGCATTGGTCCCTATGAACTATAGATCCAGTGGTTGGACTCATCTACATTACTGAGTCATGATTTATTGAACAAGTCATAGTTCTCCCAAACTAATGTATATGGTTCATGCATAATTTTGAACCATAAGCTATATTTTATACACCATAGTGTTTCTATAGCATACTAAGACAAAACGAAAACCTTTTGGTCACAGTTATCATTGTAAGGTAAGGACTAATCTGTTTTTGTTAAAAGTGTAATTTAATTCTGGAAGAAGCATTAATGTGCTTTATTTATTTATTTATTTATTTATTTATTTATTTATTCAGTTAATATGGCTGTGCTCCTCACACAAAGTGACTGATGGTAGGACAAGAAAGGATGAGCCACATAAAGAATAAGGGAAAAAGAGACAGGAGAAGAAAGGCAGAAAGAAAAAAAGATTATATAATAGACAGAAGGAAGGAGGGCACAGAAAGGAGAAAAATGATGGATGGATTAATGCCCTAAATCAAGCAAATAAATGAACTTTTGATTCTATCTAATCCATCACTGCAACGTGACCCAAACACCCTTTGTCCATAGAAATGTGATCAAAATATTTTCCTCATAAAACTATATCACACTGATTCAAACCCTTTACCAACTTAGACAAGTGACACTACCATGCTGTGTAATCCTGAACTTTAAACTTTATCTAAACTTTGGTGGGTTCCTACCAGTTCGGCGCTGTTCAGCTGAACCAGTAGTGGTTTGCTGGTCTGGGTCGCTGGAACTGGCAGTTAGCTAGGCCTCATTGGTTCTCCAAACTGGTTCTCCTGGCGGTGCCATAAGTGCCACCATCTTGTTTTTTGCTTCTGTGCATGAGCAATTTTTATTGCACTGTGCATGTGCATGTCAAGCACATTCAAAGCATGTGTGTGTGGCATGCTCACGAGCAAACCGTCAGTAGTGACTGCCGGAACCCACCCTTGATCTAAACCATTATTCTTTAATCTCATTTATAGCGCATTCCCAAAGGAGCCTCTTAAACTGAGATTAAACCAATTAAATAGATGATCAACCCACCTGTTCATTGTGGCTGCACTACTTTTTCTTCCTCTGCATCGTCAATCCTTTCTCACGGTCAGGAGTAAGCAATATGGTGTTCTCCAGGTGATTTTGACCATAAATCCTATAATCTCTAATCATCTGCCATATTGTATGAAGCTTAAAGGTATGAATCTGCAGACACATTTTTTTTCTCCTTATGCAAGGCTAATAAAAAATGCAGGGTGTGGAACAATGTTGAAGAATAGAAGGTATAGCTCCTTGACCTGAACTGAAAGGAAAATCATTTTGGTTTTACTTCAGTGACTAGAACCTAGACTCTCTCAAATTGCAGCTTAAAGCTGATCAAACAAGCACAAATCCCTTCCCCGACTCTGCTAATATTCTTCTTATAACAATCTATTCATCAAGCATGATTGCTTCTTATGAGGTTCTTAATAACTCTATTTTATCATCACCCCTTTTTATCCCATGCAGTTCCTAGAACCCTCCAGCTGTGTTTCTTATTGCAAGGGGCCATTGATTTGAATGCTAAACCTTGCTCTCGGGTTGGCATCACAGCCTCTAGATGGTTTTCTTTTGTCACAAATAGTTCTAGAAAGAAGTTACATATAAAAACCAAATCACATCTGGAAAGTCATAAATCAGTGTGAAATGGAGTAGAATCTATCTTTTTCATGAAAGGTAATTTGAATGCTATACATAAAGGGCAAAGAAAGGGTAATTTGTATTCCCTAGGCAGAAGTGTGTATGGCACTAATTTTGAAACCAAATGACCTCAAGTAGCTATCTCTAATCTATCTGTAGTGGCAATTAATAATGCAGGAATGAAATATCCTAAATTAACTTAAGTTGTGTTGATTACTCAGAAGAGTGATGCTTAATTGAAGGACAAGGGAATATAGAGCATGTGGAGAAGATACTCCTGGTATTCCTTTCCAGCAGCTTGCATACTTGAGGATTAAGAACATTATTTCATTTAATAAATGTAATAAAACAAACTGAATGAATGAACTGGTGCAGAGTATATTTTCCTATCTCCATTTTTCTATGTGTTTATTAAAATTCCCTTTATGTTTAAAAAAGCTTATTACAAGGCAGTTTTAAAAGTGACATTTCAGATAACAAATAAAACCTAAAAATCTTGATTGCAGATTTTTTTTATACCAAAATGGGTACATTGTGTTTACATGCATATGCTGAATAATGCATTCAGTAATCAGCACTGAGGTTTACAAACCAGATAAGCAGTGGTGGGAGTCGAATAATTTAACTGGTTCTCTGCCCTTATGACCGGCTGTGTAGATAGGCTTGGTGGTCATGTGAGTGGGTGTGTGTGGCCAACTCGATACTCATGTCGAAGGGTGCCTCACCCAGGCTCTCTGCCACACCTGGCCATGCCTCACTCCTTCCCTCCCAGCCACTCCTTCTCATATCCGACAAGCATACATTCAAACCTTATCTTCCAATAAATATGTTAGAGGGGGTTCAAGTCTGTATAGGAGGGAAAATGTATCACCTTGGTATATGCCACACTTGATGACCATTAGTATGTGAGCTATGTTGAGTTGACTTCCAGTATCCTCTTCCACAGTTTTATTTAGTTGTTGAGAAGAGTCCTTACTATCCAATCAACTATATAGTGCCAGGTATTGAAAGATCTATGTGTGTGGCATTGAATCAAATCTGTCTGTCTGTCTGTCTGTCTGTCTGTCTGTCTGTCTGTCTGTCTATCATCTATCTATCTATCTATCTATCTATCTATCTATCTATCTATCTATCTATCTATCTATCTATCTGTCTATTTGACTTTGTACTACAATACTAAGAGTAAATAGAGATTTTGGTAAGCAATACATCACTTATAATTTATAAATGTGTTTATATCACTCTGCTTTGTGAGTCCTTGAATTTGTTTTTCCAGATGCTGCCATCAAAGGCAGACTATTATATCACATTTATTTTAAATGTTTCCTCTTTGGATAAAGCAGTTTCAAAAAGAATAATTATTATTGAATTCTATTGAAGTCACAGACAATAAAAAGTTGGGTACATCTAGAAAATACAATATTGATGATATAATAAAGACACTCAATCTTTATTACCAATGAAATTATATTATTTATTAACCTTTTCTTTTGAGGGATTTTTCACTGTAGCTCCTTCTTCAGTTCCATCTTTTTCCTCGGTATAAAAACTGTAACAGTTCTGTCAACTTCAAAATCTTCTACAAAGGTTAAAATGAGATGACGAGGATGCAATGAACTGCTTGATGCAAAGAGATCCCAAAATCAAAATGGAGTCAGAAGACATTGGGGGTCTTCTCCTTGAGGGATTCATTTGCCCTTTACTTATCTGCTGTTTCTCATCTACAACATCTTATTCTTGCTTTCTTGGCATGACATAGTGAACTACAAGGTAACCAACATTTCCACCTGCCACGTTTTATGAGATCACCTCCTATGATCATTTTAACATGAATCCTGAAGATGAGTTGACAAAACTTGGTTCAGTGGATAATGGATAGGTGTAACAACAGCTTCTGAAATCTATTTCACATGGACTTTCCATTCACTTGAGAAAAAGCAGGATTGAGGACAAGGGGGAGGGGAACAGCTAGGGAAAGAATGGGCATCTCTTTTATGTTTTCACTATTATCCTGAGCATGTCTCTATGAAAGAAGCAAGCATAGGACTGGGAATTAAAGAATTACTTGCATTTGAAATACAACAATCCTAGCATTAGAAGTTTGAAATGTGAATATATTGAGCACTCTTAGCCAACATAGATTTTGCATTCAAATTATAAACCTTACTGAACAAGAGCTGCTTGCAGTCTAGAGAAGATAAATGTCCTTATAATCTGACATAAAACACCAGGATAAAATTCGGTCTTTGGATTTCTTGAAGAGACCATACATTAATAATATTGATGAAATGAATAAAAATTAATGAGAAGGTTGGTGAAAGTGATGAAACCCTTTCAAGTAGCCCAAATATCATCAGCAGCTACTCCTTCCTTCCATCCTTCATTTCTCCCTACCTCCCTTCCCTTCCCTCCCTCTTTTTTTCTCTCTCCCTCTGTAAGCAATGTAATACATACATATTTATACATCAATCATCATCATCATCATCATCATTGTCATCATCATGTTGTTAATCTATCCCTTATTATTTTTATTCAAGTACTAATGGCCTTGAAAATGGGCCATACTGAATAGTTCAACATCACTCAGGATGCATCATTGCTCAGTAGATACCTGAACTCAAGTCCATTTAGTGGATACTTTCTACATTAGCCATCACTGTAGTAATTAATTAGGTTGTAATAGCAAATTTCTGTGGGTGTTTTTGTTTAAATAAACCAGTCCAATGTGACTGATATGAAGACAAAACGAAAAATATTCAAGAAAATATTGATGCTTAATAGTTGTATTTGAACATTTCATTTTTCAGAACATATTGCTTCATTAAAAGCTAAGATGCATTTTAAGGTGCTGATGATTTTGCCACTACTTATTGAGCCAAATCATTCTTAATTATATTTCAATGTGAAAAAAATAATGGCTGTTCATGGATTTGGGAAAAAATACATTACAAAATACATTTGTAATTCTTTATTGGAAATTTCCTGCTGAGAGAGCAGCACCTGTTTCCCGCCCCTCAGTCTCCTGACATTCATTTGGATTCTGATGCGAGCACTTTGCTTAGGCCCCTTGCCATGTTGCTTTCAAATAATTGAAAATGATAGTAGCAGAGGCTTTTCTGCTGTTTATTCCTGGCCTCTTGAATCATGCAAGGAGAATTGGGTTAGGGTATTATTATGGCTGTTTCAGAACTCAAAACTGGAAAGATAACATGGGAGCTGTATAAACTAAATTAGCACACGCTTGGTCTCCTGGTAGGCCAAGGGTGTGTTAGTTTAGTTTAGTTTAGTTTAGTTTAGTTTAGTTGTTTTGTTTTGTTTCTCCTTAGTTTAGCTAATGGTAAGGACAACTAACCAATGAAACAACTTGTCTTCAGAAGTTTTGGTGTTCCATCACTGGAGACTTCTAAGAAGACACTGGACAGCTACTGGCCAAGAAAGTATAGGATCCCCTGCTTGAGTAGGGGCTTTGACAAGAAGACCTCTAGGTCCCTTCCACCTCTGTTATTCTGACATCTGGTATGCCAGCTTCTTTAATGCAAAATATTTGTTTTTGTTGTTGCTGCTGTTGTTATTGTTGTTGCTGAATGATGGCTATGAATCAAGGGAGTAATATTTTGGTTTTTTAATATATGGGCAAATGCTAGATATGCAGCTTGATACCAACCAGCAGATGCAAATTTCTGCTGACATATTACAAAGGCACAAGGAAGAAAATGGTGGATTTCAGTCATTCTAGCAGTAAAGGTTTTTCTTTTTCCATTTTGGATAGAGAGTAAAAAAAAATCTTACTGCCTCTGAATCACTTGCTCACACCATGAGATCTTGGTAAAGTCCCAGTCCCCTAACCAGGAGGCAGCTCTGTGAGAAAGACATCATGATTCCATGACTCAACATGTAAGTCCTCAATGGAACTGCATCTACTTGGAGTGAAGTATGCGATGGAGTACCCTCAAGGCTCTGTTTTAGGCCCAGTACTCTTCAACCGCTTCATCAATGATTTGGATAAGGGGATAAATGGAGAATTAATCAAATTTGCAGATGACACCAAGCTGGCAGGAATAGCCAACACTCGAGAAGGTAGGCTTAAGATACAGAAGGATCTTAACAAACTTGAATATTGGGCACTATTTAACAAAATGATATTCAATGGTGAAAAAAGTAAGGTTCTACATATAGGCAAGAAAAATGAAATGCACAGGTACAGTATAGGTGGTACCTGCTCAATAGTAATAACTATGTGAGAGGGATCTTGGAGTCCTAGTGGACAACCATTTAAATATGAGCCAGCAGTATGCAGCAGCTGCCAAAAAAGCCAACACAATTCTAGGCTACATAAACAGAGAGATAGAATCAAGATCACATGAAGTGTTAATACCACTTTGTAATGCCTTGGTAAGGTTACACTTGGAATACTGCATTCAGTTTTGGTTACTACGATGTAGAAAAGATGTGGAGACTCTAGAAAGAGTGCAGAGAAGAGCAACAAAGATAATCAGGGGACTGGAGACTAAAACATATGAAGAACGGTTGCAGGAACTAGGTATGTCTAGTTTAATAGAAAGAAAGACTAGGGGAGACGTGATAGCAGTGTTCCAACATCTCAGGGGTTGCCACAAAGAAGAGTGAGACAAACTATTCTCCAAAGCACCTGAGGGTAGAACAAGAAGCAATGGGTGGAAACTAATCAAGGAGAGAAGCAACTTAGAACTAAGGAAAAATTTCCTGGCAGTTAGAACAATTAATCAGTGGAACAACTTGCCTCCAGAAGTTGTGAATGCTCCAAAACTCAAAGTTTTAAAGAAGATATTGGATAACCATTTGTCTGAAATTGTATAGCATTTCCTGTCTATTCAGGGGGTTGGACTAGAAGACCTCCAAGGTCCTTTCCAACTCTGTTGTTCTATTCTATTCTATTCTACTCCTCTCTACTATATTTATAGCAAGTAAAACCTAGTGGGATGATGGGGAATCCTTGCATTCAGAGGGAATTTAATTAGGTTCTTCCATCAGTTAGAGAAAAATGTAGGTAGAATATGAATAATATGAATAAAATGCATTGGAAATGCATTTTATCCAATATGTTTTAATGTTGCTTGTATTGAATCATAAACCCATTTCATCAGTTTTTCATCTTGCTTTATGACGACAATGAAAAGATTTCCTATGTCTTTTCTGCACATTTATCTCTAAGTATATATCTTGTATGTATCATTCACAATAAATATATTAACTATATAAATATAGTTTGTCCCATATAAGTTTTTGCACAATACTATTTTAGCCAAAGGAAATTGCATAATCTAGAATAAAGTGACTTCTGATTATCATATATTAGACATGTAGATGATCTCATTTCTACTATTCCTACTTACACATTTACCATTTCTCAGCCAGAATGAAACTCACTAGAGTGACTAGACTCTTGTCTCAGTCAGGGACACTCATATGTAATTTCAAAGCCTAACACAAAAAAACATATTTCAGAAAGAAGATGGTAGAGGTCCAGACTATTGTTCAGATGTGTATCTTCCCTGTACAGTTTTATATGGATTACAACATGGGGACATTAATTTCCATTTGGAAATCAGAAATAGAACATATATCCACCTATGATCATTAATTCATTATTTTTAATGCAATCTCTTGGCTAAAGTCATGCATATTTTGCCAATTTGTCAGATATTATTTCTAAAAGTTACACCCTATAGAATTATAACTAGCTCCAAAAATGCCTTTTCCACCATATGTATTTATTTATTGCCTTGCTTTATATACCACTGATTTCCAAGGAGTCATGATCAGATATATAATGGCATAATCTCTTAGAAGCAGCAACAAACCATCAGAGCAATGCAGGGTGTAAAAAGGTTGTCTCAAATGTTTTACTAAAAATGTAGTAAAGGAAATTGAAATAAAATAAGCTCTACATTTTATTTGAAGAATGGATAGTGAGCTGCATTTATTTTATTCACATCCATTTTTCCCTGGGAGAATAGAAAAGTTTTCCTTAATTGTGTCCCACAAGTATAATATGGACAGAGAATGATTGACAGAAAATCACTCAGGGAATCCTGTTGATCAAGAAAGAGATCAAAGGATCCTATTGTGTGAAGGCTTATTTAGGCTTGTTCATGTAGTCATAAATTGTTACTTAATGTGATGTTTGATTGTATTAGTGGGATTGTATAAATGTCTATATTTTATTATATTTGGAAAAATATCTCAATTAGTTCTTTTAAAGAAATTGGAAAAAATCACCCCGTTTTTCATATTGAATCATACTAGACATACAAATTGATTCACTACAATAAGTAGTGTATGTTTCTATTATTAACTGTCAGATTTATTACAAAATACTAGAAAACTAAAACAATTCTTTTGTTAAATCAGTGGTAGGTAAATGTATTGGATATTGGTTTGACTGAAAATTGAGAAAAACAAGTTTTCCAAAACTCCACAATATACACTTATATAAGTCTGGTCTCTGTTCAATAGCTATGCAAATGTTTTTCCTAAAAATAACCTTAATTTTTGCAAAAATCATTTTACATAAGTAAATTAAATATGGATGTTAAAATGTTTGTATTTCTTAAGATACCAATATTCTTTTGAGGGTTTTTCATTTTTGATCTCCGGTTTATTTATTTATTTTCATTTTTCTATTGATTTATTCTTTCAGTAACAAATAAAAGGGTGAGACACTAGAAATAAATCATGATTATAATTATAGCCTTCTTGGATTACAGAAACATAGTAATACATAGCAGAAAATTACTATGCACTTTTATTCTGCTATGTAGGTTACTTTTGTAATAATTTATCATATGAAATTGCCCCATGAAACAAGAAAATGGTGAGAGGTTTCATCTGTCTCTCTTCAAGCCCAGAAGTAGGAAATTAATCTCTTTACCAACAATCCATCTTTATGAGCATTAAAAATATAGCTTTCTTTCCTAGAATGAAATAATGTTTTCTATTATCAAAATATAGTGTTTTAAAAAAACCAATAACAAGCTGAACTGGTTAGAATAGTGTAATATTTTTTTCTTTAGTCTTCCAGTTATTCAATATTCAGACATAATTGTGAAAATGATTTGCTTTTGTTCTTGTTTTCTACCCATAGGGAAGATTTATTATTTTTGCAGCTTAGTCTTCCTTATATTTTTTCTTCAGAAAACCTTTCCTACATTCTCATTAATTTGATAAGTAAGTGAATAAATAAGTAAAAGAAAGATAAGTTTCTTTCTTTGCCAGGAACAAGCCTTGAAAGCCATTTCCAGTCACTATGAGTTTTTATTAGGCTAAAAACCTGTAAGTGAGAGGGATCTTTGTATAGTCAAATATTGATGAAGCTAAAGAAATATTTGACAAGAGTGCTTTTTTAATGTCACTGAATTTGGATGTAGCAAGTTTGTGCCACTTTGCTGATCAAAATATTTTTAAAAGCTTTCATTTATTCACCACTCAGAGTAGATGGGCAGCCATAATAATATGTTAAATAAATAAATAAATCTTGTTTCAAAGTACCATGTTTTAAAATGAAACATTCGGGGTTCATTAAACTTTTAAAGGAAACTTTCCATTACACAGCTACATACAATTTTTAAAGAATGTATTTCTATATGAAACTAGGACATTCTAAGTTTAAAGTTACGATTCAGACCTGGAAATTGAAATAAATGACAACGGGAATAAGGAATGCATTTCCCGTGCATTTAACAAAAAACAGAATGTATATACTGTATCTCCTTACGGATGAACAACAGTTGATTAGAAATAGCACTTAAACTTAAATACCACTTCATAGTGCTTTACAGCTCTCTCTAAGTTTATTGTCCTAAAAAATCTGGGTCCTCATTTTACCGACCTCAGAAGGACGGAAGGCAGAGTTAGCCTGCAATACTGCATCCTAACCACTGTGTCACCACGGCTCCTCAGATACAATTTACATATAAATTGTAAAATGAATCATGTGTGTTTTACAATGTAAATGTTACTCAAGAAATGTTCATAAATATGCTTGGCATCCTTAATTAGCATTTCACTAAGTACCCCAAATAACCACCAAAGCAGTGGGCAAATATTTAACATCTAAATTTCTGAAATTACAATTTGGATTTTATGTAACAAAATCATTAATCTCACATCTTTTAAAAAGTTTTCTACAATAGTAATATACGAAAGGGATAATTTACAAATCAAATTTATATTAAAAGCTTGCAATTCTATGATATGATTTTAAATAATTTCTGAGAATAGAATTTAGGTGACAGACTTGTGATCACCAAGACTTTGAGCAACAAAGTAAACTGGCAACTAGTCTTTATCCACAATGAGAATAATGTTGCAAACAATTGAAAAAACATTAATATGAACATTGCTCTTAATTTCATCAAGTACAATTCTGTTGTGACTTCTAGAACACAACCTTGCTGAATATAACTAAGTACAGCAAAAAGTAGCAGTTGCAATTTTCCTTCAAAAGAGAAAGGTTAATGAGCATGGGACATTAGTAGAAGATTAAAATATGATTGTATATAATAAATTAACAGAAAGACGATCCTTTGTCTCTTGTCTTTTTAATTTTCCCCTTTCCTCTACTCTTTTAGAATATCAGACTTGAAAAAAATGATTTGGCAGGCACTCAATTGGCAGGCAATGTGGGACAAATGAAAGAAAATGTGTATTTATACACCACTGAAATAATGAAAGATATCACTGAATGGTATTATTTTATCCCTGGGTGATCTTTAAAAGAATTACATATTAAGGATCATCCATCATCTTAAGAATGTCACTGATAATTAAATGGAATCTCCATGCTCAGAAGAACTGCATCTTTGTGCAACAATTGCAGGGATGAACAAGAAAATATCTTCATCATATCCATTATTCAGCATCTTCTTCATTACCAGCATCGTCTATTGAGGGACCAGGCCATTCCCTTCAGGACCTTCTTGGTTACAGCATTCCTTACTATTCTACATTTCTCTTCTGTTTATGACTCTTCAAGCAATGTTAATGTTGTACTAGGTATAAAGTGAAAATTAGCTCTCATTGCTTTTCTGTAACACTTTTGTAGTAATTTAAAGAAGTTATAGTATAAATGTTCACTTTGTGGTTTGTTTTTAAACAGCATCGTATTAATCGTAAAACTCAGAGAAGAAATTTGAGAGGATGCATACATATGTATCATGAATATATACATATATAATGAGCATGTGTGAGTGATCTTCAGGAAAAATACAAACATTTTAGACTTCCATATTTAATATTTCTACTCAGAACAACTTTTGTGTGGAGAAATGAAATCTATTAGAAAATACATTGTTAATAGAGGTAATAAATGATAGTGACTGGATTTGAATAAATGTATCCTTCATCATAGGGTTTTTTCCAAAGCACTTAATTATTTTTACATCTTTCACTGAATCAGTGATATTTAATGGGAAATTGCTCTGTTTGAAAAGCACTATACTAGCATTCTGAAATTTCACCCATTCATATTCATTAATGAGACTTGCACAGAAGACTTCTCTCCTCTAAGGATTTAATTTTCTGTTGAAAAGAAATGAATAATATATTTATAAAGTAGCTGGTCCAGACTTTCAAAGACAACAATTATTGCAATTAATCTCTTGACAGTTGCATAGTTAATTCCACATTTTAAGTGATAAAACTATCCTGGCCATATGACACAACTTATTTCTGTATCAATGCCTCCCTGTTTCATTGTATGGCTTCAGCACATAAAAACCACTGCCCCTGAAACCTGTTATCTACAATGCACACTCTCACAAAATCTCATTGCTTTCTCTTTCTGCTATTGCTGTGCTTATCACCGAGTCACTGATAAATTGTACCAAGTTAAATTGAGTTTTTATCATATTTAATTTGATTTGGGGATAATTCCTTTTATGACAAGCTCCATTTTATCTTGATAGGGCATTTCTTTATCAAGTGGAGCAAAACAATTGCAGCCTATCTCTTCAGTTAATCTAGCTACCCAAAACTTTAAAGGCCCTTGGGTAGTTAAAACTGTGACTTTGTGATGGTGAAACTGTTACCCTGCCACAACGCTGAGTTAGATTTTGCTGGATATGCAGTTGCTGAAAACAACATTGGAATGATAAATGTAAAATGTTGGAGATTTGATTATTTTTAAAACTTATTCTTGCATGCCATAAATTGTCACTACTGTTTAACTTTGTTAATGTGAACATCAATTACCACTAAAAAGAACACAATATACAACTTTTGCATCTCATTTGGAAACCAAGTACCCAGAGAATGGAGAAAGAATGGAGAGACCAATCAAGTGCAGTAATCCCACGGTCATTGAACCAGTTTTTGGTGCTTTTGGCAAAAGTTGCTCTCATCAGAAAAGAGGACTTTGGACCAAAGAGCAACAGGACTTTGGACCACTGTGCTTCATTAAGACCAGGGTCAACACAGCTGTCTACCAGGAGATTTTGCTTCATGCTTCCTTCCGCAGACAAGCTTTATGGGGATGCTGACTTCATTTTCCAGCTGCCAACACTGCCAAAAGCACCAAAACCTGGTTCAATGACCGTGGGATAACTGAGCTTGATTGGCCAGCAAACTCGCCTGACCTGAACCCCATACAGAATCTATGGGGGATTGCCAAGAGAAAGATGAGAGACATGAGACCGAACAATGCAGAAAAGCTGAAGGCCGCTATTGAAGCATCCTGGTCTTCCATAACACCTCAGCAGTGCCACAGGCTGATAGCTTCCAGGCCATGAAACATTGAGGCAGTAATTGCTGCAAAAGGGACTCAAAGCAAATACTGAGTACATACGCATGCTTATACTGGACTTTTCAGAGTCCAATATTGTTCTATGTATAATCCTTGTTTTATTGATTGCATATTCTAATTTTCTGAGATTGTGGATTTGGAGTTTTTATGAGCTGTTGATCACAATTATGACAAATCACGGCTTGAACTATTTTGCTTTGCATGTAATGAGTCTTATCTTATATATTAGTTTCACCTTTTAAGATGCATTACTGAAATAAATGAACTTTTGCATGATATTTTAATTTTTCAAGTTTCAGAACCTATAAAACCTGTGATAGCTTACAAGTCTCCCCCATTTTCCACTATTTTTCACAGGTACTACGCCATACTTTTCCCTCTGTACCCTGTGATGCTCATCTGGCTTTTCCAAATCCTAAATATCAATATGATAAATAACAGACAACATGTCTGCCTCTGTTCCTTTCCATCTCTAGTTTATACACAATTAGATTTTGTCCCCAGTTTCAGCCTATTTTTTGATAGAGAGCTTGATCCTAGAAAGTGATTCTGCTTAACCAAGTGCTCCTCCATACAATCTTAAACCTGGTCCCTAGCTCCCATCCCAATGCTGCTGTTAAATTATAATGAAACAGAAGGAGGAAATGTTTAAATAGCCATACTGGTGTGCATTGCATGAATATTACATTTAAACAAGTTTAGATTAAAATTTTAAATTTTCTCTTTGTCCATTTCTTGGTCCTGGATACTTTTGTGGATGCTGATCTCTGCCTATTACCTCATACCTAAGTACAATTAAATAAATATACAGGTATATGAAAGAGGTGGGGAGGTTTTGAACCAAGAAAAACAGATTTTCGGGAGTATTTTATATTTCAGTCAATGTTAAAATCCAGACAATTTTATATGCCAAAGTAGAGTTATAAATTTTGGCATAGTTGATAAACTGATACGTATATGTTTGCTGAGAGAAGCATTACTCACTACCAATTTTTTTTTAACCCAATGTTTGCATATTTTCAGTTTTTATACACTCAGAATTGCAAAACTGCCATTAGAAAAACAGATTTATAAACAAGAACAACTTCCTTCCTTCCTTCCTTCCTTCCTTCCTTCCTTTCCTTGCTTCCTGTCCTTGCTTCCTTTCCTTGAGTTTTTATTTTATCTTAACTTTTGGAGAATAAGAAGAGAAAGAAAGAGAAGAAGGGGAAGAAAGGAAAGGGGGAGGGGGACAAGAAGAAGAAAGGAGGAGAAGGAGGTAGTGGTGGTTGCTGGAGGGAAATATAGTCAGCCTACAAAAAATTGCCGACAATTTTGGGGCCTTTGTTATTTAACCATGATACAAATATTTGCTAGCAACTTTTTTTTATGTTGTGTCCTATGTTATAGCTTTCATATCAGTTATCATAAAACAGCCTTAAATAGCCTTTTCATATACCAGTATTGAAGTTGTGTTTCCCCTCTTATTCTAACAGTGTCAATGAATCACCTCACAGTGTATAAAATCCTTTAGGCTTTGATATTGATCAGCTTGGAGGGCTAATGACTGCAATGACTTTAAACAGAGTAATAGGAAACAGCACATTTCATCAAATCTAGCATTCTAATAATTCAAGGATAGTTTGTACAAGAGCAGCAATAAATGTGTAAGGACTAACTAAACTGAATTAAATATCTTTTTTCTGATATCACTTATATTATTATTCAGCAGAATTAATTATAGAGAATGGCATTATTTCCCAACCCATTCAATTAAAAATATTTGTTATTTTGGTTTACTATGAAAACAAACATACTATTTTAAAATGGCACTTCATTTTTGTTAATGATATAAATAAAATATTGATGTGATCATTTGCAGACTATAAGGATGCCAAGAATTCCATTAATAATTGACTTTAAGGTCTAATTTTCAGTTCAGTGTACCATGTCATTCATTAAGGAATAATTTAACAACAGAATGAGATTTGACAGATTGATTAAATTTTTAAGCACCAATCTTTACCGAATAATTTGCTAAGTGGATACTGAAAATTATGAACCATATGGCTATCCAAATTATGGAACGATACAAAAAAGGAATACTGGCAATAGATTTGGGGAAATAGAAGGGAAAATTTATTAGCATCATCAAGATCCAGGAGTGAAAAGATGGTAGGACACAGTAGGGTAGAGTAGAGTAGAATAGAATAGTATAATAATTCAGATTATTACCATCAATCAATATTCAATAAAAAGAATCATGGAAATGTTTTTTTGGGGTGTGTGTGTGTGTGTGTACATACATACATACACACACACACACACACACACATACACACACATGCATACATACACTTGTTGGTCTTGTTGTATTCAGGTATTTTCCCTGGTAAAATTGAGATTGTCTTGGCAACATTTCAGCGAGGTCTCACTCACCATCTTCAGGCTGGGTTTTGGGCTTAAAGTGTGGTCAGAGCTGCCATCTTTCTAGAAATCTTGGGGGGGCGGGGGTGAAGTGCTGGCTTTGTTTCAGTAACTGGAATGATTGGTTGTGTGGTTGTATCATGATTGGTAGATTGGTGCTGATTGGTGCTGGCTGTGTGTCCATTGTTGTTTCGTGTTGTAACGGCTTGGATGGTGAGTGGGGCTCATTTGTTGATTAGGGCTGGTTTCCAGATGTCTGGTAAGCGGGAGGTATTGTCACGTTTATTCATGTTGTGGGGGTGTTTCTCTATTTCGATAGCTTCCATAATTATTCTCTTGTTGGAGTGTTCAGTTTTGGAGATTAACTTGGTTCCTTCAAAATTAATTTCATGTCCTGTAGCTTTAAAGTGCTGGAAAAGGGAGGAAGTTTTTTTCTTTTTTTTCTTACTGCATTCCTGTGTTCTGCAATGTGTGCATTTATTCTCCTGTTCGTTTGTCCTATGTGCGTTGCAGGGCAGATATTTTATGGTATTTCATAGAGTCCTTGATTTTCTATATGGATCTTCTGGTGCTGTTACTTATCCTAGCAAAGTTTTTTCTTGCAAATTTAAGAGTATGTGAAGGAGTTCTTTTTTTACTATTCTCCTGTGCAACCATCATGAAGGATACTAACTGGATCCCTAATGGTGGGCCATCCCAATGAATGGAAAAAATAGTGAAGAACATGGTTACCTTTCTGCCTGTGAACTTCCTGTATTTGTGCGTGTGTGCATGTGCATGTGCATGCACACACACAGGCCTCAATGTTCCAGTTCAGGATGAGTAAACTGTATGGAACAGTTTGGTCTGAAAGAGCAGGTCCTAAATGGCAAGACTTAAAAAGATTTATAGATCAAAAGCAGCACTTTGAATTGTTCTCAGAAGCTTCTCAAAATTAATACAGTGCCCATCACACTTGTATTTACATGATTATTATTATATAAATATATCACATCACTTAGAAATCTTTTTAGGAAAGGAAGAAACAATTTGTGCATTTTTATCATAACAATAGGCACATAATCAAGGATTCTGGAATTACTGCTATATATTTTTTTATTGGACCATTCATTGTGGTTATAAATTGTAATTATCTCTTTCAAAAAACTCAGTAATGAAAATTTACTGCTATAATTTTAATTAGGTGTGCATAAGTACATGTCTGAATGTACACATAACATACTAAATAGAGCTGAATTTGCCTTCAACCACTCGTTATGGCTTCATACTAACATCAGAATAAAAATTTTAAAACCCTGTATCAATAAAGATAAAAAAGTACCTGTGATGAAATTAACAATGGGAGTTCTTATTGATGTTACTATAGTTCAAGGAACTATTGTGAGATCTCTTTATGCCAAAGGTATGTTTACCAGCAAGAAATGAGGAAAATGAAGAAACCACAAAGTTGCTATTATTGGTTTAACAGTTATGCATGGTTCATAACAGGGACGTGGAGTCACTAGAGGCAGGAGAGGTGTGGCCTCACCAGTCATGAGGAAAAGGAAAGAATTTTAAAGAATTTTTTAAAAATAATTAAAGCCAAGGTAGTTTCTGCCAGACTCCAAGTCACAGTGACTTGGAGTCTGCTTAGTGTTAACTATAGGAGGAGGCAAGAGAACTATGGGCTTCCTGTGCATAAGGAATTTTTTGCCTTTTAAGAGTTAAGCAAGGGTTAAAAAGCGAAAAATTTCATATGCAAAGGAGGCACGTGATTATCCCGCCTCCTGATCTGGGAGCAGCGAATCATGCCTTGCAGTTGAGCGACTGCGCAATCTAGCAGCAGGAGCCTTGCTTGTAAAACGTGCCTGTGTTGGAAAAGTTCATGCTCTGAGCAAGTTCAACTCTCCACTTTGCATTGCAGGAGCCGTCAAGAGCAGAACCATCTATAGTCAGAAGACTTAGAGGTCTCTTATTTCAAAAATTCTCCCTTAAGCATGATTAAGTCTGCATTAAGACATTATTGTTATTATCATCCCCGACATGGGAAATTAAAGCAATCTGCATATGGAAGCCACTTGGGAATTTATGGCCAACAAACATGGTAAGCGAATATGGGGCTACTGAGAAGTAAAGTCCACAGACTTAACTGCTGGGCTGGCTGCAGGCCCGGGCAGCGGGCAGGCAGGGGCCTCAGCAGCGGCAGGGCACTTTGCATCATGGGAGCCAAGCGCCTTTGCTGCAGACCCAGGTATGGTGCTGGGCTGGCCCGGGTCTGCCGCAAAAGCACTTGGCGACTCTTGCGATGCAAAGTGCCCCACTGCCACCGAGGCTGACATTTGCATCACCGCCGATGCTGCCGTCCGCCCACTGCCCCGGCCTGCAGCCAGCCCAGCACCGTGCTGGGCTGGCTGCAGGCTGGGGCAGTGGGCGGGCGGCGGCATCGGCCGCGGCAGGGCACTTTGTGTCACGGGAACTTCATCGGCCGCCGCTGTTGCTTCCGCCAGTGCTGCCGCTTTCTCCTCTGCCCTGGCCATGGCTTATGCCACGTTTGGAGTGCTGCCCTTGGGCAAGACGCAGAACCCAGAGTCCCTGCTGGACATCGTGGCACGGCGTGTGGCAGAGAAGTGGTCCTTCCAGTGGGTGGAGGAGTGGTTCGAGCTCATCCCGGAGCCTGTGCAGCGCCCCTTTTTCTACTGGTCTTTCTCCCTGCACCAGCCCTCCCCCTCCCGGTAGCTTCTCTTTTAAATCTCTTTTTGCCTGCTGTCAAGCCGCTTTTTTTCTTTTTGCCTCACCAGCCATAAGGTTCACCTCACATCATTGGTTCATAATCCTAAACCAGACAAACCTCATGCCAGTTTGGCATAAAGTGCAAAGCACTTTATCCATGGGGGCATATTCTTTGCTTCATATTTATGTTGGCATTCCCCTTCTATGTAAATCATCCATTTTACTTGGAAAATGTCAGAAAGAATAGAAATGTGATGATTTCCAAAATGAGAATATGCCCCAAATTAGTAGGATTGCATGCTCATTATTGATTACATTTAAAGGAGTTATCTTCTTGGAAAGTCCAGATATTAACACTGTGGTACTTTGGGAAATATAATAGCTATCTCTTATTTCATGAATGTTTTACCGTAATTGATCAACTCTTTTTTCTGTTTCAAGTAATGGCTGTCTGTATTTCTTATTTGATGCACGGTATTATGGGATTGAAATCAATCAGAAGTTAATAATCTCAATCAAAAATTTGGGGTTTTTTAGATAAAAAAAAGGATGGAACAATTTCCTTTTATTTTCAGTATCACATCACAGTCACAGTTGGTCTCAACTTATTTTTTCAGTATCTTGATTTTTATCTAAATTTGTCCATAAATAATATTTATATTATTGCTATATCACATTATGCTCTATGAATTATACTATGAATTCTTACAAATAGTTACCTCAATAAATACTTCAATATTCAATTGTCGGTTTTCTAAAACAAATGTAAAAAGCTCTTGAAATCCCCTATTGCCTTAGAAATAGACAGGCTGTGAATTTAATAGTTGCCTTTTAAAAAGTAAACAAGGAAGGAAATCTTGGAAAAAAGAAGAGGGGCTTCCTAATTCTTTCCCCCTTTTTCTCCCCTTTTGTATAACATTGTCTACCATGAAAGATAATAGAGCATATAGGAAAATTTTAACCATCAAATAGAGAAGCTTTAGTAATATATAGAGTAGGACCACCTTTGTAGTCATTTTAGGCATAACACAGTGTAGAACAAAACCTAAACTATTAGGATAAGCTGATGATATATTATCACTCATTGATAATTATGTATTTTCTAGGCTGAAACTTACTGCACTTATGCAGCAGTCATTAGTGATTTCTCACATTTCTTGATTAAGTTCTATATATGCTAAATTGACAAAGCAAATTTACAGTAATAAAAATTTATAGTGGATTTTAATTTTTTATCAAATTATTTTAAATATTTAGACATATTTAAACTGTTATCAATAATTAGCACAAGTAAAATTTTCTCTGTTAGAAAAGCACATTCTGAAGAAGTTGAAATAGGGGCATGATTTTGACTTTTGTTCATGTGATAAATTCATACTATATACATAAAGCCCTGATTAAAATATACACTTTTTTTAAAAAAAAATTGTATTTTATTCAGATTAAAATACAAAAGAAAAAAGAAAAAAATTCACAAAGACAAAACAAAACTAGACAAGAACATAAAACATGTGAACTAAAAATAACAAAAGACAAAAGGCACATTATGTGTTTTGGTCTTTTATTCTTTTTAAAATGTCAACTATTTTTTTTCTCTTTTGGGCAGACATGGAAAATTAGGATTATTCATATTTTGATCAATTAATTGCCAATCACATTTCCAAAACATAGGATTTATTGCAAATGGAGGTTGAATCACCTAAAGCAAAAGAATAAATTATATAAACTAAAACTTGCAATAGGTAAAGGTAAAGGTTCCCCTCGCACATATGTGCTAGTCATTCTCAACTCTAGGGGTGCTCATCTCCGTTTCAAAGCTGAAGAGCTAGTGCTGTCCGAAGACGTCTCCGTGGTCATGTGGCTGGCATGAGTAAGTGGCGAAGGGGCATGCAATGCTGTTACCTTGCTAGCAAAGGTGGTCCTTATTTTTTACTTGTATTTTAAGTGCTTTCGAACTGCTAGGTTGACAGAAGCTGGGACAAGTAATGGGAGCTCACTCCATTATGCGGCACTAGGGATTCGAACCACAGAACTGCTGACCTTTCTGATCAACAAGCTCAGCACTTTAGCCACTGAGCCACCACATCCTTAACCTGCAATACAGCCCTCTCTAAGCGGTTTACAGAGTCAGCATATTGCCCCCACAGTCTGGGTGCTCATTTCACCCACCTCGGAAGGATGGAAGGCTGAGTCAACCTTGAGCCGGTGAGATTAGAACTGCCGAACTGCAGATAGCAGTCAGCTGAAGTGGCCTGCAGTACTGCACTCTAACCACTGCGCCACCTCGGTGATGTAGTTTTTATCTCTCGTTCTTTTTTTTAATTTTTTTGTGGTTTCCTTTTTCTGTGGGCTAAAAATATTGTTCTGTTTCTGAATGGTCTGACTTAAATGGTCCCTCGGGGTATAAATAACCCATTTCCTCTTAATCCTCTGAAACTGCGATCAGACCATTTTTGCCAAAATCTTTCATGTGAAGGTAAATTTGGAAACTGACTGATAATTGTCCAGTATGGAGAGATCTAATGATGGACAATTGAGGAGGATGTATAGCACCAGCTCCTTCAAGCTGGAGGGGCCATCCTGTCCCTGAAAAGGAAGATGCTGCTGCATAACACATCCCTTAGTCATCTCCCAGACCACCTTCTCAACTCAGAAGGGGTCAGGATCTAACAGACAGATGTTGGAACTGACAGATTAGAGAACCTTGTTCTCTCCCTTGGCAATGACCTAGCAGTTAGACTTATAGCAGTTAGACTTATATACCACTTCATAGGGCTTTCAGCCCTCTCTAAGTGGTTTACAGAGTCAGAATATTGTCCCCAACAACAATCCGGGTCCTCATTTTACCCACCTCGGAAGGATGGAAGGCTGAGTCAACCCTGAGCCAGTGAGATTTGAACAGCAGAACTGCAGAACTGCAGTCAGCTGAAGTAGCCTGCAGTGCTGCATTTAACCACTGCGCCACCTTGGCTCTTACTCCTAATGTTTGACCTAATCAAACATTCAGATAATCTCATAAAATTGTTTCCCATGCAACTCACTTTGAACTGCCCAGTCATAGTCCAACTCCAACAGAATCTGAATGACTTTAGCTTAACAAAGAATGTTCTTCCTTATGGCCTTGCAGATAATCCTGTATCCTTGTTCTCACAAGATCACTCAGCAACTATCAGTGGACATGAAAAGGGTGCAGAAATATAGATTCAAACATAGATTCAATATTCAGTCAAATGGTGCTTCAAGCATTGCTTCTAGTGATTCATCTTCTTGGAAAACCACAATTACAAAGGAATGGCTACATAAAAGTAATCTAATTCAAAGATTCAATCATCTTCTTTTCCAGGCTATAACCAAGACCTCAGCCAAACTATGGGGAAAATCCCCAAATCCCCCTGGGACTCAATATGTTCCATTAGTTATTAGTGAAGTGAACTAATCTAACATGACCTGTCATGTTCCCCACGTTCCTTGCCTTTCTCTTATGTCCCCCAAAATAGCATCGGAAACCAAAGAGATATTTTAACTGTAGCCTACTTAGAACAAAGTATATTTTTAAACATTATTGTAACAGGCTTCTGATGTCTTAGTAGTACTCAACCACCCCTCATTTTCTATGTTTAAAGACTCCTCATCTTATACAATAAAAGTTTTAACGTCATCAGTTTGTTTTGTTCCACTTTTTTTAATATTGTTGAAATGGATGACTAACTCATTATAAATTCAGATTATAGACCACAAGATAGCTTCTGTTTGGTATAAATTTCCAAATATTTTTGGCCAAATAGGAAATATATCCTTCTCATTTATTCTGAAAAAAAAAATAACAGTATATACCATATGTACTTGTATATTACTTTTTTTTCCTTAAAGAAAAACACAATGGTATCTTTCTGTTGTGACATGATCTATGTTGTCTCATCAACATTGAAATTACTTTTCTGCATGTACACTCTCTAGACCTACCTGAGCATTACTCAGTGTCATTTTACTCTTTATTTGATAAAAAAAAATGTATATACGTATATATACATAGATCTGTTTCCATACTGCAATTTGTTAGGCTGTCAGAACACGTTCTCTCCCATCCATCCATTTCACTTCCTATCTACTTTTATTCTTTGGGGGAGGAGGAAATCTAGTCCAGAATATCATTCGTTCGTTCATTCATTCATTCATTCATTCATTCATTCATCTATCCATCCATCCATCCATCCATCCATCCATCCATCCATCCATTCGTTACTTTTTAAATAATTAGTGATAATTCAACAGCTATTCAAAAGTTTTCATCTTCATGTGAATGATATTTGCACATATTCACACATATTCATATCTGTAATGAAAGAAGGAAAAGGCAGAGTTTAAGATGACTGCTGAATGACCATCTTTCCATCCACCTCACTGAAGAGGTCCTAAGACAGGTGTGTCAAACTCGATTGCACTGTGGGCCATATTATGATGCATTGCAATGTTTTTTGCCTTTATGGATCCAGGGTAGGTGTGGCCTGCACAGGCTGTATCCATTATGTGGACCACCAGTTTGACATACCTGCTCTAAGACATGATTATTTAAGAAAATGTTCTTGAAAAATGTTCTTTGTATTTCTATTTTCTGATATGAGTATACATATACACAAGCAGCACACACTTCCTACTTACATGGCTCACCAGGACACAGTACATAATCAATTTTGACCTATATTGGGACTTTTGGATATACATAGAAAGATCTTTTCATATGCTTCTAATCCTCCACCTGGTATTAATGTAGTATGTCTAATGAACCTATTGATGTACATCTCATAAATGCAAATATAAGAGGATAATTATCCAGTATACACCCTGGTGGTCAAAAAAGTAAAAGTACCTTTTTCCAAGGCATTGGATATACCATGGAACACAGTGAAGACAATTATCAACAAGTGGAGAAATTATGGCACAACAGTGACATTACCAAGCCTTACTTTTCTTTGGTCTGTATTGATTGACAGCCTAGCAGCTGTGAGGCAGGTTGGGCTGAGAGAGAGAGTGACAGCCAAGATCAGTCAGCTAACTTTCATAGCTAAGACTGGACTAGAATTCCCAGTCTCAATTGTAGTCTGATGCCTTAACCACTAGATCAAACCAACTCTCTCTCTCTCTCTATTGGATCTGTCTTTTTATACTGGCAAATTGCTGAGAAATTTGTGGCTATCCAGTTTAAAATATTTTATTCATTAAGGAGAACAAATAATTAGTGACAAAAACTTTTAGTCTTTAAGAGCATCAATTTTGTTAGATTTCATATGTTTAATGGCATTTTAAAAATTACCCCATTGTAAAAGGACCAGTATAATAATAATACTGTTGAAGTTCCTGCCATTTGATTTTCTTACAGTTTAAAAACTATTGGTATGCTACCTGATTGGGTGCTACTTTGTGACACTGTTCCACCTTCTTTCTATTACTGTTCATTTCTATTCATGTTTCAAGGTTTCTTGGTGGTGTTGATCATGCCCATATTTTCAGTGATTTCCTGCCATGTGCGATATTGTTCTTTAATCAACATGACTGCACTTTTTTCCCCTGTAGAAAACACAGCCTTATTTTTTGTCATCTATCTCTCTACACATTTAACTGTTCATATAGCCGTTTATTTAATTTGCATGACATATAATCCATAATAGACTCTCTGCAGATTTATATAAATCAACAATTAAAACACCCATGGCAAGCTATTCACTGAAAATCCAAAAGCATAAAAGAGCATGCCTGCAGTAGTCATATTAAGAATAAAACATCCATAAAACTTCCCTAGTAAACAATAAAAATATACATCCCAAATATATACAGTAAATGAATAAGGCACTCATTAGACATAATCCCAGAGGAATTCACAAATAATTTCCATTAGTGTTAGAGATTATAGGAGCAACCTCCATACAAGATGACCATCAGCCACCATAGGCCTTTGGAGTAGCTCAGACCTCCCCATTTTCTAGAAGACTTATGGGGTCCAATGTAAGTGAAGGCTATTCCATGTTCTTGGTGCCATCGTTAAGAATCAGCAGTTCCACTAAGAGATACTGGTAATAACATTTAAACTCCCAATGATTTAGTAGTAAAATAATGTGGTTGGAAATGTATGCTCTTTGAACAGATTAGACAGCTTGTTAACCAACAATAGATATTATATTAAGACAGACATTCTGGTTGAATCAAAGGGATAATACTAATTGGAAAATATTTTTAAAAATTGAGAAGCAGGAAAATTGTTCATTTCCTTCTAACTTTAGGTGTAAGTCGGTGATAACTGGTAAATCTAGCAAGGCATAATCAGAGATAATCATCTGGCTGCATATATAGCAAATCACTGTAAACCTTTGATTAACTTTGTCATCAGAAGAGAGTTCTATCTCTTTGAGCAGAATTGGGCAAAATTGTGCATCATTTGTTTGTGTTCTTTTTGAAGGAAAAGTTCTACAGCTTGTATTTTACTTGTCAAGAGCATGAGAAAGATAATAAAGGCATTAGTGCAGCAAAGTCCCATCAGACAATCATTTTGATGTTAATGTACATTCTGCAATATCCAGTACAATATTTCAAGGAGTTTTTTTCATCGCCCTTTCTAATGATAGCCATTAGTCTGGAAGAAATTTTTAAAAGAAAAGGAGGTAGAGAAAGAGAAAGTTAAGTGAGGAGCATATGGCAAAAAACATTAAGGAAAAAGTAACTTATGTAAATCTATTGGAAGAAAAGAACCAACTACGGAGAAGGTTGGGACTTAGACAAAAAGGCAATTAAATTACAAAAAAAGGCTTTACACAGCAACTAATGCAAGCAATCAAGCAGTTTGGTTGCCATTCTGAATTCAGATTAATGAAAAAAGAGAGATAAGATATAGACTTTATTGTCAATTTTTATTGTGAGCACACTGGCCCACATTAAAAATGAAATTCTGTTGGCCTGCTCTCAAAAGAAACTATATATCTACCCATACCCATACACAACACACATATATATCTGCTACATACATACACCAACACACACACGCACACACACATATGCATTTTAAATACATAGTGGAAAGAGGAATTACCAATTACCTCCAACAGACCTATTAGATCCCACAGATTAGGCCTCTTCCGAATTCTATCTACCGGCCAATGCCGATTGTCTACCACCCGGAGGAGGGCCTTCTCTGTGGACCCCCACCACCCCCACCACCCTTCAGGCTTTCCGCAAAGCCCTTAAAACCTGGCTGTTCCGACAGGCCTGGGGCTGACGAGTTCCCGTCCCCACTCGAATTGTGTGGCTGTTGATTGTTTTTAAATTCTTTTTGTAGTGTTTGTTTGTTGTTTTTTGCTTGTCTGTATCCCCTACCTTTGGATTGTGAGCCGCCCTGTCCCTCCAGGAATAGGGCGGCATATAAGTGCAATAAATTCAATTCAATTCAATTCAACTTTTTTTTAAAAAAAAGTTTTTTTTTTATTTTTAATCTCTTATACAATTACAGGTATACATTCACATAGTCATTGTTCTTATTTGTATTTATCACTTTTATACATTTGTTTTCCCATTTAAAAGGTTAAAATATACATTCTGGGTTGCTTTGCTTACCATCCCATACACCTATTTTATCACCACCCTACTTTCCCTTTCTTTTCTCCCTTCCTCCCTTCTCTACTTCCTTCCTTCTCTCCTTTCCCTTTCCTTCTTCCCTTGCCTCTCCCCTACTCCTCTCTTCCTCTTCCTGTTCCTACCCTTTCTCCTTCTCGTGGAAAGAGGAAACTTGAAGGGGAAAAAACCCTAAAACAAGGCACCTAATCTCTGATGGAAAAAAAAGTGAAATAACAAGACTCTGTGAAATACTCAGGGCTCCACCTGACAGAAAGTAATAAAGATATTTTTCCAAACAATTGCAACAAATTAAGAAAAGAAATAAAACAAGATCTTGAAATGAGAAGTCTGAAACTCTCCTGACTAGGTTGAATTGCAGTAATAACAGTGGATAGATTGTATTAAGCAAATTGAAATTTATATTCCAAATGGTACCAATTCCAATTTCGCACAAAAACGAGTAGGATTGGTAAAGAAAAGTCTATTCATTGAAATTCTAAAAAATTGAAAGGAAAGCGGTCAACTGGCATTCTCCAGTCTAAGATTGTATTGTAAAGTAAGCTGCATATCATAGCTAAGAAAATGGATAAAATCTCCTTTCAGTAGAACATCATTAATAGAAGGAGCAGGTTTAATTAGCTATGAAGAGACAAAAGAGGGGGGGGAATTGAACAGACATAAGAAGTTGAAGCCTACTGAAAATCTGGCTAATTCAAAAGGAAGGAAGGAACGAACAAACGAAGGAAGGAATGAAGGAAATAGGGAGGGAGGAAGGAATGAAGGAAGAGAGAAAGGAAGTAAGAAAAGGAGGAAGGAGGGAGGAAGGAAGGAGATAGCAATTTCATCATTCTTTTGGTGAAGTAAAGCTGACATCCTTTGCCAAGCAAGTCTTCCAGCCACCTTTTGGAGGTAAAAATCCAGGGAGAGAGTGGGGAGGCAGCATGGAAATAGCAACAGCAATAGAACTTAGACTTATATACTGCTCCATAGTGCTTTACAACACTCTCTGAACAGTTTACAGTGTCAGCATATTGCCCCCAACAATTTGGATCCTCATTTTACTAACCTCAGAAGGTTGAAAGGCTGAGTCAACCTTGAGCCGGTCAGGATCAAACTTGCTGTGGGAAGAATTGGCCTACAATACTGCATTATAATCACTGCACCACTAGCTGTAAGGTAAGATAACTGTATGTGATGACCCAGAGCAAGGCATGGAAGCAACACAGCCAGAGAACAGTTCTAACTCCTCTTTACTGGTCCAACTTTTCCACAAGCATTTCCATGTTTACTGCAAGTCTGGAAGCAAAGCTCTCTCACATACCTTCGACAGACTCTAGATGCAAGCAATCCAGCAAGCAAAGGCAGCAACCAAGGCAAGAATCTAGCATGGCAGGTAAACCAGGTAAGGCACACAAGATAAAGCACAGCAAAATCCAGATGTCGGCAACTGCACATGAGGCTCCACAGATTCCCATCCCAACAGTGTCTCTTTAAATTTCATTCCCCAGGTGAGCTTTGTGAAGACAGGTGAGGTGCCCTCCTCCCAAGTCATTGGTCGTTCTGCACTGTTCCCACCTCTTCTCCATTCTTTCTGCTCGGGGGATCAGGTGGGAGGTAATTGCTCATTGTTGGAGCTCTGTTGCTGCTTTGCTCCACGGTCTGCCCTGTCCTCCTCCCTCACCTGGTCATCCTGTGCCCCTTTCCCCTTGCTGGCGACCCTTCCCAGGCCCGAGGGATCTGGGACTGCCTTGTCCTGCTTCTCTGGTCCTTCCTCCATTAGCCCTAGCTCTGTATTGTCTTCCTCCTCAGAATCAGGCTCCAACAGGGCGATGAGAATATATCAATCTGTACTTGTATACGCTGGCATTATATATTGAGATATATTCAAATAACAGAAACAGTTTAATGCACAAAAGCTGTACAATAAGGGAGAAATTTACCATGGTGAATTTATATACAAATAACTAGAAAAATCAAAAGTAATCTCCCCCCCAAAAGGAGGAACTTTGAGAAAGATGACAGAATTTTGAAGGCTAACATAAAACCAAGATCATTTAGGAGGACATATTTGTAAACTGTTACTGGAATATGACTCAGAGATAGAAGAAATTTTAAACTATATGATTAAAATGAATGCAAACTGTGAAAGAAATAATTGCAGAAGTTCAATGAAAAGAGTAACAATATCACAGTAGGAAGAGACCTTGGAGGTCTATTGGTTCAACCCCCTGTTCAGGCAGAAACCGTATGCCATTAAATAATAGTCTAATATCTCCAGTGTTGGAGCATTCACAATTTCTGGAGACAACTCATTCCACTGATTAATTGTTCTAACTGTCTGGATTATTTTCCATCTATTCCTTCCTGTCCTGCCTTCAGGTACTTGAGAGAATAGGCTGACTCCTTCTTCTTTGTGGCAGTCCCTTAGATATTGGAATTCAACTGTTATGTCACCCCTAGGCCTTCTTTTCATTAAACTAGGCATATCCAAATCCTGCAACAGTTCTTCATATGTTTTAGCAATGGAAAAAATCAATAAAAATTAGTCCAAGCTACAATTTATGGGGAAACTTGTATTAAATGTTCTCTATGTGGTATACAGCCCCATCAATAATTGCCAAGATGTATAAAGCATATAGCAACAAATGCTGAAAATGACATAATAAAGAAGAAACAATTTATCATGTGTAGTGATTGTACAAAAAAACATCTAAAATATTGGAAAGAAATACATTAAGAATTAAATTAAATTTGAACAGACATTTCTATTAGATGTGACTACGGAAAACATATGAAAAATGTTACAATTCAAAAAGATACATGTTGACTCTAGCAGAATAAACCTTGCACAGCATTATAAAATATGCTATGCCAACAATAACAAACAGAGACAAAAATAAGAAAGTATGTTGTGCTATGTCTAGCTACACAATGAAGTTTAACAAAATTCAAGCATGATTGGCATTCAACTCATCACAGAGCAAGGCAGATTTAGATAAATTAAATATATTTTAGGACTCAAGTTGAAACCAGGAACATTACTAATAATTCAAAGTAATGTGGATCTTAGTTGGAGATTAAAAAAAAGGGAAGGGGGAGGATATAATTTACTATGGGCTTTTATCTATCTATCTATCTATCTATCTATCTATCTATCTATCATCTATCTATCTATCTATCTATCTATCTATCATCTATCATCTATCTATCTGTCATCTATCTATTTCAATTCAAATGTAGAAGTGTTCTTTATTATCGTGCTTTTGTCTTCCTAAAAATCTTTTTGTATTCCAATATTTTAACAATGAATGCATAGTAAAAAAGAGAAAAGGTGATGTGGTGATTGCAAGGAAACTCCGTGATTTTTTTTGTAACTATTTTTACTACAGAAGATATGGAGAAACCCCTGAACTTGTCATGACTCCTGAGGCGTGCATGTTGTAAGGTATGGACTTGAGGAATCAAAGCAAATTGAGGTAATAAGAGAAAATATTCAAGATTGTACTAAATCCCTGGAACCTAACAACATCCACCTGAGAGTTCTTAAAGAACTCAAATATGAAATTGCTGGCTAAGGTTCAGTGCTAGAAAACTGAAAGGTAGCCAAAGTGATGTCAAGTTTAAAAAAGGAACCCAGGGAAGAGCCAAGAAATTATAGGCCAATCAGATAATGGCCCTTTTGAACAAATTGATTGAATTGGTATAAAACTATGAAGCATATAAAGAGACAATCTTTCTGAAGGAAAATCAATACGGATTCTGCAAAGGCAAATCTTGCTTCCACCACCTTCTACAGGATGGGTGGATTTGTTTTTCTTTAAAATGGATGTAGATTACCATTTAGGCATGCTATATTTAATGAAGCTCCTCATCAAAGCTTTTGAGTAAATGGTCATAGATTAAGTGAAGCTTTCCTTGGATAGATTACTAAAGAGTTTGTTATCTTTCAACTTTCAAATCTAAATAGAAAGAACTGGAGCCTTGTTTCAGACTTCAAATTCGTATACACTCAGTTGCTAGGTGAATTGTTATTGTTGTTGTGGGGAAAATAGGAGGAAGGTGTGTGAATATGTTCATAGTCTTGAGGTATTTGTAAAAATGAGAAAGGTAGAATACAATTAAATTAATAGATAAATATAATAAATGACAGGCCTTAATGAGGAGTCCTTGGTGCTTTTTGAGGTTGGTTGTTTTGTTGCAGACATTTTATTACCCATCAGCGATCTTCAATGACCCCTTATTTCAACCCTGACTGACAAATATTCTCCTTTAGTGTTACTGAAGTTACTGAAGACCCAACCCTTGAAATTATGATTGCTACACTTGTTTCCTTAGTCTGACTTTCTACTGGTTCAACTAAAACAGCTTCTTCAATGTCAAAGCCCTGGAACATGGAAGTTAGCTTATCTTAGCCTTTCTTCTAGGTAATGAATATGGCATTTGTGGGACATTTACATACCCAACACTAGAGTAAGAAAGTACTTGTGCTTTTATAAATGCAACAAAGTGAGTACAAAGTAAGTAAGATGAACTAAACCATAAGAGGCTTAGATATACATAGAAAATTTAGCACCATTAACAACAAACAGAATAGAGGGGTTAAGAATTGGAGGAATATAATACCCCATGAGGTAACAAAGGAGGACTGAAAAACAAAATTCTGATGTTTGTGCAAATACTGGATTGCATTTAGATGTTTATTATTCCTCAAAGGTCTTTGTCTCCTTTGTAATTGTGTTAATTTTGTTTACTATTGTTAGTTGTTCTTTTGTTTTACTATTTTAATCTTCTAGCTGAAAGAAAGGAATGCAATGCACTTAAAATCCCTTTGGACAGAATGTTATATAAACTCCAATAAACAAACACTCTTTAATTGCCCAATTGGTTCCAATTCTCTCAAGGCTTTTATGCCAGAATTCCAGATCCAGTAAAGTAGCCTGCTCCTATATTTGAAATCTTCTTTTATTATGGCCATTGACCAGAATTGCAAACAAAAACACATTAAAAATGAAAATAAAGTAAAAACAAATCGAGATACAACATTACAATTAGTGGTAGGTAATCAAAGTCT
Source organism: Thamnophis elegans (assembly GCF_009769535.1). NCBI lineage: Eukaryota > Metazoa > Chordata > Lepidosauria > Squamata > Natricidae > Thamnophis > Thamnophis elegans. The sequence continues at coordinate 68,629,092 of NC_045542.1, forward strand.
GCCTAATTTTACAGGTATAAAGAAATTTATTTATGTTCAAGGAGAACAAGCAATCCTCAGTTGATAACTACAACTGTACATAAAAGAGATTGGAATCTCCTAGGTGTTTTACCAGGTAAGGAGTTATAAAGTTATAAAGGGTACAATATAGCAAGAAATTAGCATTGACTCCTGGCCACAGAGTTTCAGCTCAGAGGGGACATTTTTGGTCCTGGGGGATTGTAGGAAGAAACAGTTAAAGCATGATGAAATTACTTCTCTTCAGAATTTGGAAACATTTATATGGTGTAAGTATCCAGTAAAAAGGGACTTGATTACTCAGAAAAAAAGTTCTTAGATAGAGCGGACTGATCCTGTTGGGCTTCCAGGACTTTGATACTTTGTTTAAATGTGCTGAGTTGAGTGCATGCTCATAAACTATGATTAGGAATGGCTCCCTGGAAAAATTGAGATGTTGAAATTTGTCTTGAACCATATTGCTTTGCAACTGTACCCAATAAAGAAAGAAGTCAAACCTGTGGGAAGAAATAGCAACTGCAACCAATGTGCTATGATGTAGGTCTGTGCATCTGTTTTAACTTTAGTTAGCCCTGCTACCTGGAAGATACCCCTTGGGAATTTAGACTGGATCCTTTCAAGAAGTGTAAAAGAAGTGTAAAATCCTACCTGGGCAGTGGTGAGTTGCAGGTGGTATTCCCCAGTACAGGCATACTGGTGCCTGCCCGGGGCACCAGGTACTGTTCCGCCCACCAGAGCTGCTTACCTGAATTTGAGCTCTTCAGCACTTCCATGCACGTTAAAGGAGTGCATGGCGCCTGTGCGACACTCCTCTGAGCAGCTGGAGCATCGCAGAGGCTTGCGGAGGCGTCGCAAGAGGTAAAGACACAAGCACGCTCCATGTGTGAGTGCGCGCACTGCGTGCGTTCATGTGGTGGATGCTGGGCCCCGTTGCAACTATACTGGTAGCAACAGGATCCAAAACCCACCACTGTCTGGGCATCGAAAAAATAGTTGTGCATGAGCCTTAGCTGACTATAGCTTCAGTGCTGTTGGGATCTTCCAAATAGGACAGAAACTGAAAGCCAACAGTTTATAGAACCCTCTTCTTCCCTGCTAGAGAATATTCCTCCACCCCAGGCTGCTGTTCAGTAGCTGCATTGCTTATGAAAGATGGGATGATATGAACTTAAAAAGGGAGAAGGTAACAATCTTTAAAACTAGATAATGCCTTTTCATAACACAAACACTGATCTTGATCTTCAAACTTTTGACTCCAGTAAAAAATAAGCTGTACCTACTAAATGAGTCCTTTGTAAAATATACTGAGAGTTGCCCTAATAAAAAGCCGAAGCTATAAAGACACCTGCTGGTCACACCAACAAGCAATGAACAGTTAACAGGGAATTTAGAGCTGACTCCACTCCCAAATCTGCTAGGAGAGAAAGAAATAATTGTGGAGGGCTTAACTCTAAAACAGAGTGAACAGAAGGCAACGGGAGTTCAAAGAGGCAGTAATTCTGTCGAAGGACAGAAGGACAAGCTCTTTCATTGCAAAAACTGATAAATCTACTAAGTGCACAATGGATGTCATCTAGAAGAGGCAGCATGCAAATTCTGCTAACATTTAAATAGTCCCTTGAATGTTTTTTTTCCCCCAAAATGAAGCCCTTCTTGAGCATCTTCTTGATATTTCCAATACTGGTCTTCTGTAGAGAGATAGATACCCAGTTTTCCAAAGGAGGTATTATCACTTTAAAATCTAAATGTAACCATTTGAATCCAGATAACCTGGGGATGCTTCACTAGCAATGACCTTCAGAAAGAAGAACTCTAATCAACAAACTGTATTACCTACAGCTGGAGAATCTGCCTGGAACTCACTGGAAGTAAAGTTGATTGAGTCATTTGGTGCATTGCCAGATTCAGAGTAAGCAGATACCACACAGAGATTGGATGAATTAAGGGAAACATTTGTGACAATACATTCCACAACAAAACCATTAATTAATCTGGCCCTACCAGGCTCTCGGGACTTTGGTAATAAACTCAAGTTGCTAATGATGCCACAATCACAAAATATCCAGGCATACCACCAATGGAAAACATTTAATGTCTAACTCAATCCCTGACGCAGCTTGGCAAAATGCTACATTACTTAGAGAATCTAAAGTATGTGGAACCTGAGAAAAAGGCTCATTTCTTGAGTTCATAGAATCCAGGAATGCTTTTAATACCTATACCTTCTTATAGTGTACCTCCCCAATAATATGCCTCCACCCAATACCATCCTTGTGGAGGTTACATGAGGATGCTGGAGATCTTATTGACCAAGGAGAAGAATTCTTATACCAGCAATTAACAAACATTGAGAGACTGTAAAGAAATGTATGGATGACCCTTGGGGAGATAAGGGAATAGATGCAGCCTAGGAAACAATTAGATAAGAGAGGCAGAAGTCCTCAGTGATTTAACTGTCAAAGAAGAAAAAAACTTAGAAAAGGCCCTTTCAAATGGTACAGATGGTTAAAAGTGGTAGAAGGAAGTTAGTACAATCAGATTTGCAAGATTCTTTTAATGTAGACCTACAATATAGTAGAACAGGTTCATCTAGTTTAGGGGTATCAAACTGGTGGTCCACAGGCCAGATGCATCATGTGGAGGCCACACCTACCCCATCTCCAAGAAGGGAAAAAAGGTCATGAAACCTTTTTTAATGGCAATGTGATGCTGCAAGTTTGACAATCGTGATCTAGTTGTATTTCCTGTCTAATTTATCAGACAGAGCTGGGAGAGATAAAAGTCTAGTTTTGAGTCCGATATTATTCCTGTAATTGCCTCTTCTGATATTGTTATTGCTTTCTCTGAATGCCAAAACACATCCAATTTTCCAACAGCTGATCTTAACTTCAAGCAGTATGTAACAACTTAGGTTCTCACCATTCCTGAGGATCTGCCTCTGGGAACTCAGATTGATACCTCTAAATATCTTAACAATTGTTTCATGGAATATTGCAAGCTAGAATGCTAAAGCCAGAGACCCCACTTTCATGAATAATGCTGCTGAATTTGACTACCTCCTATTTCAAGAAACCTGGCTAGATAACAGTTTGGGTATAAGTCTTTCTCAATTGTAACAGGTCCTGGAGCAGGATGAGTTACATTGTGTGGTGCTAAAATTTATTTAGAGATGAGATGTGAAAAAATGTGCAAAAAGGTAGTCCAGGAGGGGGGGGGAGTTAGATGACATGAATGGATAGTTGAGAATGTTATGGAACCATTTAAAGATTCAGAAATATATTAGAATAGAGACTGGTGAGTAATTGCTTAGAAAAAGCAGTTAGCAACAATTTGTAGTTATGATGGTAATGAAAAAGTAACTTTATGACCAATCCTTACATTTACAGTCTTTGTAGGTCTGTAAAACAAAGGTTTAGACATAATCTGAAGTAAGACTATGAGCACAGTCACAGTTTTACTTAATCACCTTGCATAACAATTGAGTTGCCAGTCCCAATTATATTTGTTAAATGAGAACTATTATATATCTACATCTACACAAGGAAAAATAAAGGATATTAATTTTATCAATATTCATTTAAAAGTATACTTGATTTCTACTGCTATTAATGAAAAAGTGAGAGCATTAATGAGGATGATGAGAAGTTCTAAATATGGGAGAGCGTTATTTGCTAGTGTCAAGAATAGATCTTGGAGCTGATGTCACAACGGTACGATGTGCAACCTCGGAGCTCCGATATCGCAGTCAACACTTTTGCTGCTGGACGGTCCATCTGGACCTAAACTGTCCCAAAGAGACGGTAACAGGGAAGAGTACGTCTTGTTGATCTCAGGGACATCACAAAGTCCCTGATTGATCCAAGAGAATCTCTTCTTGCCAGCGACAAAAAGCACAGCCCCAAGCTGCTGAAGTTGGGACAGCTCTGCAATGAGAGGAAAGTGGAAAGAGAAAGTGAGTCCATCTGGTGAGAAAATTTTATTTTTATAAAAGACTGCCCAAAAAAGATTAAATTTAAATTAAACTGGTAAAGAAAGGAAATAAGCGGCGAAACTAAGCATTATTGGACAGTGTCTTATCTTTTTTTATTTTATTTTTTTCTATCAATGGAAGTTTTGTGAACATTTTTTTTTACTTTTTAAAGTGAAAGTATCAGATTTTCTTCTTCTATTTCTTTTTTTACCTATGGATTGAATCTTTTCCTTTATTTCTACAATACTGGTTGGAATGGATTTTTTCTTTTTATTTTGTTTCATTTAAGAACTTTGTTTCTTCTAAGCCTGAAACATAAAGAAGATTTAAAGGAATATAAAGAGGGTAGTAATCTTAGAGGGAAAAGAAGTCACACTGCCACTTGGAGGTTGGAGGTTGAGACCTGGAAACATTGCTTTTCTTTTTCCCCTTTGATCATTTTGACCTTGCACTTCAAAGGCTTCAGCTTGTTATAGAGAAGAGCAAGGTTGTTTACGCAGGTGATCTCTGGATGCTTGTTCGTAGCTGGAAAGAAGTGAAAACAAAGATTTGTTTTTAAACTAGAGTGGCAGTGTTTACTAATTGGAAGGATGGCATGGCTTCAAAAGAAACCATAACATTATGGTTTGGAATTCAAAAATTATTAGAAACAACACAGAGAATTGCTAAGAGATTGGAAAATATTGGAAATATAAATTGTAATGTGGTAAAACCTGATGGAAAAATGGAAGATATTCAGCAAATGGAAAAAGTGGAAGCTAGAATCTTAAAAACCCAGGGGAAAAATGAACAAAGAGGCAAGATAATTGTGGATATTGACAGTGAACTGAGTGTGGTTGGAGATGGAAAGAGTGGAACAAGGAAAGGAAATATAGATGGAAAGGTGCTTTACTCCAGATTTCAAGGTATAGAAGAAAAAAGAGAAGAATGGATGAACTTAAGGAGAGAAACTTTGACAAAAACACTACTGCTAACCAAAGATAAATTGATTAAAGAAGCTGGAGGGTTTTGAGATTTTACAAGATATGTAGCAAGCAACAAGTTGAGAAGAGAAGTCCAAACAAATTTGATTAAGGAAATAACCAGAAGACTAATTTCACAAATGGCAAAAGAAATAGGACTACACTATTACTGGAAAGACATAGGATGAGATATGAAAATTAATAAAACACTAGTTAAATTTAGTTAAAATTAGAACATTATGTTAAAAATATAGTGATAATGAATAAAGTTAGATAAATAATTGATAATGATAACAATGTATATATACGTATTGGTTTGATAAGAGGAAATTTTGTAAAAAAATGGTGAAAAAAGGGGAAAAAGTAAGTCAAACAATTGTTAAATAAATGACTGATAATGATAATAATGTAATAATTTGTATTAACATGATAAAAGGAAAATTGGATATAAATTGTAAACAATGATTAAGAAAAGAGGTCTAAAATTTTTGTTGTTAAACATAATTATTTTTTATTTTTAAAGGTATAATGTGGTTGGATGATATTGAAAATAGACAAGGGAATGCCATATGTAGTTTTGTTTTAAATTTTGGAATGTTTGTTATAAAGGGACGTTAAAACAACTATAGTCACATGAAGAATGAGGTATGATATATATATATATATATATATATATATATATATATATATATATATGTGTGTGTGTGTGTGTGTGTGTGTGTGTGTGTGTGTGTGTGTGTGTGTGATGTAAAATATATAACTTGATATGAATCATAGGTGATGACTGTGGAAGGGATGCATGAAAGTTTTTTGTAACCAATTGACACACTTTCTACAATTTGTAATGGACGATGATTTTAAGATGTTTGTGTTTATTCAATAAATAAATAAATAAATAAATATATAAATAGATCTTGGGGGAAGATGGACATAAATAAAAAGAAAGAAGTGAAGGAAGCAATAATGAAATAAGAATAACTGTAGGATTATAAATATAAATCATGTATGTGTGTGTGTGTGTGTGTGTATGTATGTATATATATATTGTTACAGATAATGAATGGAAAGTAGACACAGGGTGAAAAAATGTAGAAGCTTTTAGCAGACCATAAGAAATATGTTATAAAGAACCCCATAAAGTGTGTGAAATTACAATATGAAAAACAATGCTTGATAGAATAAATATATTGAAAAGAGAAGAGTAAGACATTTATAGGTGAACAAAATTGATAAGATATTCAGAAAAATGAATGTCAGAAGATAAAGAAGCAAAAGGCAAGAGGTTGAACATACAGTATTAGGTATCATGAATGAAGCTGGTATGAACTTGATTTAGCTATATTTGTTTTTCTTCTCTCTCTGCCTCTGATTTCCTATATATAAATGATATCTGTAGCTGAATCATAGCGTTGGTTACCCAACAGTTTCTACCTACTGTTTTTAACAGTGATGAAGGCACACGTCTGCCTCTGCCAACCATCTGTCATCTATTGATATAAATGATTGTTTTTGTATGATCACGCTCAAATGCTTCAGTTTAACCTTCGTTTTATTTTTTTCTCCCAGGAATAGAAACTTTAACACTTGTGTTTGCCATGGTAACTATAATAGATCAGTCTGTCTCTTTTTTTAAAAAAATATCCTGCTGTTAGGCTACCAATGCATTCTTTTAATCATGTTAACACCTGGAAAATAATTCTTAAAATCTGCTATAATAAGTAGCTTGAGCCCTTGAGCTCGGAGCCAATTTTGAAGGATCATTTTTCCTCATTTATAATGCTTCTAACATGACGACATACTTTTGCCGCTGGACGGTCCATATGGACCTAGATCATCCCACAGAGATGGTGATCGGGAAGAATACGTCTTGCTGATATCAGGGACCCCGCAAAGTCCCTGATTGATCCAAGAGAAGTTCTTCTTGCTGGTGACAAAAGCGCAGCTACAAGCTGATGAAGTTGGACAGCTCCAGAATGGAAGGAAATGGAAAGAGAAAGTGTGTACAGCTGGTGAGGAAATTTTACTGTTTTCAAAGAGACTCCCCCCCCCAAAAAAAAACCCTTAAAGCTAAATTAAATTTGAGAACAGAAGAAATAAGTGTCGAAATTAAGCTATATTGGATTGCATTGGACAGTGTGTTATCTTTCTTTTAAATGCTATTTTATGGGTGGAATTTATGCAAAGATTTTTAAAGTGAACGGATTAGTTTTTCTTCTTCTACTTTTTTATTTTTGTAACCTATGGATTGAAACTCTTTTTTTCATTTCTATATGACTTTTTTTCCTTTTTTCTATTTTGTCTCATTTAATAATTTTACTTCTCTTAAGCCTGGAATACAAAAAAGATACAAAAGGAGTAGAAAGAGGCTTGTAACATTAGGGGGAAAGGAAGCAACACTGCCACTTGGAGGCTGGAGGTTTGAGCCTTGGAAACATTATACTTTCACTTCTTTCTTTGATCATTTCGATTTTGTGCTTTAAGACCTTGCAGCTTGTTTACAGAGAGTGATAAGAAGAGCACAGAGTGTTCATGCAGGTGTTCTTTTGAACCTTATTGCCAGCTGGAGAAAAGTGAAAACAAGGTCTTATTGTGAGATATTATAAATGAATTTGTGGTTAATCTAATAAAAATCTTTGAAAGCCAGAGTGGCAGCATTTACCAGTTGAAATAATGGCACAATATGAACATCAAAAAGAAAATTTAATATTGCAAGAGATAGTGTTTGAAATTCAAAAATTATTAGACATATCAGAGAGAATTTAGGAGCAACTGGAAAACATAGAGCATATAACAGCAAAATATGATGGAGAATTTCAATTGGAAAAGGTAGAGGCTAGAGTCCTAAAATTGTCCTGTGGCTTAATGGCTAAGACGTCTGCCTAAGATGTAATACACCACAGGTTCAAATCCCAGTAAGGGTATGGCTAGCTGATGAGAGCTAAATAGCTTGAAATAGATCTTTAGTCTCCCTTTATTTATTTATCAGCACAAATATAACACAAATATAACAAAGGCAACAGTAAAAATATTGGGCTTCTGTCGTGATGGACTATTGTGACGAGCCGATTGACAGATAATGGAAGCAGTTAGCTTCCTCCCATAATTGGGGCATACCTGGGGTTGTGACACTAAATATATACCTTCCTCCCTGGCTTCTGCTGATAAGGAGGAGGGCCTGTGGCTTAATGGCTAAGACGTCTGCCTAAGATGTAATACACCACAGGTTTGAATCCCAGTAAGGGTATGGCTAGCTGATGAGAGCTAAATAGCTTGAAATAGATCTCTAGTCTCCCTTTATTTATCAGCACAAATATAACACACACACACATATGGGAGGAAGTAGTGATCTTCCTCCCATATTTGGGCATACCGGGGGTTGTAAAATCTAAATAGATACCTTTCACCCTGGCTGGCTGAGAAGGAGTCGAGCTCTGTGGCTCAATGGTTAACACATCTGCCTTAGAGGCAATACAGCACAGGCTCGATTCCCAGTAAGGGTATGGCTAGCTGATGAGAGCTAAATAGCTTGAAATAGATCTATACTAGTCTCCCTTTATTTATTTATCAGCACAAATATAACAAATGTAACAAAAAGGCAACAGTAAGAAAAATATTGGGTTCTGTCTGGATGGTCTCTTGTGACGAGCTGGACAGAGAATGGAAGTAGTGATCTTCCTCCCATATTTGGGCATACTGGGGGTTGTAAAATCTAAATAGATACCTTTCTCCCTGGCTGGCTGATAAGGAGTCAAGCTCTGTGGCTCAATGGTTAACACATCTGCCTTAGAGGCAATACAGCACAGGCTCGATTCCCAGTAAGGGTATGGCTAGCTGATTAGAGCTAAATAGCTTGAAATAGATCTATACTAGTCTCCCTTTATTTATTTATCAGCACAAATATAACACACACACACACACACACACACACACACACACACACACACACACACACACACACACATATATATATATATATATATATATATATATATATATATATATATATATATATATATATATATATAACTTTTTCTTTCAGCTCAAGACAAAAACATCCCCTACTTATTTTCCTTATAACTGATAGAATCAGCTACTTTTATATTTGTTAAAATTTCATTAAAGTATGTATAGACTAGATCAAACCAAACCAAACTGATAGCATATGCATACATCATACTTTGATCTAAATATTTCTTACCCTTCACTAAGATGTGAATTCATGGGTAGGCTCAGCAAGTCAGACTTGTACATACAGTGTGTTCTTACTGCAAGAACAAGCACTTCACAATAGAAGCAATTCCATCCAACGGATTTCCACCAATCTCCAAACTGAACAGCAAATTATTAGTGTATAGCTCCTATTATAAATGGACAACAGTTGAGACATGCTTATGTGTGGCAACAGCTCCACTCAGGGGCTGCAAATCTGATAAGACATTAGAAATTCGGTAGTACCAGATACCAGTAGGGATGTACAGCCCTTGCAGAGGTGTTTGTCTAACATTGGAATAGATGCTCAGAAACAATGCTTTACAAAATGTTAAGGACTTCTTTTACAACAGAATAATAGCTTTCACATTGGGCTATACAATTAGACTAAATCCCTTCTTTTACATTAATCTGTAGTATTTTATAGGCATTTTACATTTTTTTAAAAAAATATTATTCATTTCTAAGGAAAGGACTACAGATAGTCCTCATTAAACAACCACATTTGGGACCAGTGACTTGGTTGTTAAATGAAGCAGTTGCTAAGTGAAAACATGCTTCAGATCACATTTTAGCTTTCCTTGCTTTATAGACCTGCATAGCTGTAAATGTGAGGACTGGTCAAAAAGTTATTTTTTATCACTATCCTAATTGTGAATCATTGCTAACTGAGACAGTCACTAAATAAGGACTACCTGTATATCCTTGCTTATTTTCCGAGAGGGACAAATGGTTCATCTAATTCACATAGCACTTTATGTAGCAAACCTATAGAAAACAAGGTTTCCGGGAAGGTAAAAAAGGATGCCAGGGAGATGTTAAAGTATAAAATAATTTCTCTGTCACTGTATAATGTTTTGGAAAGAATAATCAAGACATAAAAATAGAAGAATTTAATATGTATGTAAGTAAGTAAGATCTTTATTACGGTCAAAGACCAGCAATGTACGTTTGTCTTTACACTATATTAAAAATACTAACATTAAAATATAATTAAAAGTATTTACATTAAAAGTGGATAATAGCATTATGGTCCAAAGATTGTTAAAGGTATGTCCAGATAATTTGTACAAGATGGTACTATACTGTAGCCAATTTTTTTCTTATGGACATTTCTGCAGCACAGAACTTTGCCATTGCATACGTAGTAACCGAGTTAGTGTCCTGAAGGAGAAAGCCTAGATAAAAATTGTCTGCCCTCCCTGGCAATCTCTCTAATAAGGGGAGAATATATGCAGACCTACAAGCTCTGCATAGCTCGCAGTATAATAGTACATGTAAATTATCTTCCACTTCTCCTTTACCACATATACAAATGTGTTCGGCTATGGGTGTTCTCTTATACCTGCCCTGGAGGAGTGCTGAAGGAAGAATGTTAAATCTGGCTCTGAAGAAAGCTATTCTTTGTTTTGGAGAGATCAGGTCATTTAGATATTGTTAAATATCCAGACTATTCTATTCTTTCCTAAAGGGCCAGCAGCAGTCTATGCTGCGCCCTGATTGGCTGGGATGCAGCATAGACTGTTGCTAACCAGCCAGTGTGTCCTGATTGGCCGAGGTACTGCATCAGCAGTTGCTGTGCAGTACTCGGCCCCTGATTGGTGCTAACTTGCTACATACTGATTATAAATACTCTGGCGCGAGTTTGCCTATTTGGAATCGCTGTCATCTTCTGTTACAATAAAGATCTTCTTCCTTGCACATCCATGGCTCCTGCGTTTCCATCCACCCAATCTTTAAAACTGGTGACGAGGATGGGATCCGCGATTCCCGCAGGGCCTGGAACAAGAGAAAACAGCCAGTCGCAGCCACGCGAACGCCTCTTCTTGGCACAACTCGATCTGCCTCGCACAACTCCCAAGGCCAGCAGCAGCAGCAGCAGTAGCCACAGCCGTTGGAACTTCAGTCTACGCCAACTTAGGGACAAGCCACATACCCCCGGTATACGCCAACTTAAGGACGAGCCACATACCCCCGGTATACGCCTACTTAAGGACGAGCCACATACCCCGGTATACGCCAACTTAAGGACGAGCCACATACCCCCGGTATACGCCTACTTAAGGACGAGCCACATACCCCGGTATACGCCAACCTAAGGACGAGCCACAGACCGCGCAACCGCCGATGGAGTCTGCCTGCCTGCCTGCCTGCAAAGCCTGCATGCCTCCCGAAGAGCTGCCTGCCTCCACTGCCTTTCCGCAAAGCCTGCCTGTCTCCGATCGAGAAGCCCGAGGAGCCCACTGCCTTCCTGCGAAGCTGCCGCATCCTCCGATGCCTGCCTTCCTGCGAAGCTGTGTCCTCCCAACTAGAAGCCCGAGGAGCCACAGGATGGCCAGAAGCCGCCGTCTCCATAGCCGGCTCTGCGCTCAACTCAGCTGCCTTCCGGGAAGGCCGCCTTCGAAGCCTCGCGCCCGTCGCTGTCTGCCTCTACCCGCTGCTGCCTTCAAAGCCAGCCCCGTGTTCAACCCGTCGCGGCCTCTGTGCCCACACCGCCTGCGCATCCTGCTGTTTCCAAAGTGCCGGCCGCTGACACCACCCGACGCCCTGCCTGTTTTCCACCTGCCTTGCTGAGCTGCCCGCCTTCAAAGGAGAAACTCTGGCCCGCCGTTCCATTCCGAAGCCTCGCTGCCTGCGCGTCCAGCTCCAGCCGCACCGCCTCTACTCCTCCAAAGCCACTCGCTTGCCTTGCCATCTACCCAGCCGCCAGGGAGAGCCTCCCCACAGGCACACGATTCCTAACCTGGGCCGAGTAAGGCCGCCTGGACTCTTGTCGGACTTTCCCCCCCCCACCAAGTAGACTCACCAGCTCGCCAACTCTTTCTACAACAAAGAGGCCTGGTCCGAGGTCGTCTGCGCATGCGCAGAACTGGGGGGAAGGGGTGTTAAATATCCAGACTATTCTATTCTTTCCTAAAAGGCCAGCTACAGTCTATGCTGCGCCCTGATTGGCTGGGACGCAGCATAGACTGTTGCTAACCAGCCAGTGTATCCTGATTGGCCGAGGTACTGCATCAGCAGTTGCTGTGCAGTACTCGGCTCCTGATTGGTGCTAACTTGCTACATACTGATTATAAATACCCTGGCGCGAGTTTGCCTATTTGGAATCGCTGTCATCTTCTGTTACAATAAAGATCTTCTTCCTTGCATATCCATGGCTCCTGCGTTTCCATCCACCCAATCTTTAAAAGATATCTTGCCGATTCCCACACACCCTGTTTGATTCTGTCCCTGCTGTGGAAAGGCAACCTATTTAGTTCTTCTTGGAAATCCATGTCCCTCATTCTATTGATTACTACTTGCATTGCTTGCTCAAAGCCTAGGGACATTAAGAATAATGGTGAAAGCCCATAAGAGCCTAGCTTGTGATCAATTGCTTGTTTCCAGGGGGAAGGGAAATTGTCAGTCTACACTAGTGGGGACAGTCCATCTGGAAATGCATTTTAAGCCAATAAATGACCATCATCTTCCAGACTCTTACTTGAATTTGAGGCATGCCTGTCTCAATTCTTAACTGGGCATTTGGAGTTCCATTGGGAGCAGCTAAGATGGCTCGCAGGAATTTTGTTTCAATGGTTTCTAACAAGTCTCTCTTTGCAAGGATTCCTGTTTGTGCCCTGTAAAGAATTTGTGCCAATGTTTTGGCCTCAAAAAGTTTTAAGGCAGCAGATACTAACTGACCTCCACCTGTATAAAAGAAATGTTTGATTGCATTTGAGGACCTGATGGCTACTTGCAATGTGTGATCCAGGTGTGCCTTCCATGTCCCTAGCAAGTGGAAAACCACACCAAGGTATCTAAATGTTCTAACCTGTTCCAAAATATATCCTTCTATTTGCCAGGAGTATTGGCTTGGTCTTTTAGCAAAAACTAAAATTTTTGATTTATCAAAGTTGAGGATCAGCTGTTTTGCCTGCAATAGCCGAGTGTTGCCCTAATTGCTCTCTTCAGTCCTATGGAGGTTTGTGAAATGATAGCGGTGTCATCAGCATATAAGAGAATTGGCACTTTGCGTTGTGCTAGGTTAGGAGGATGGAAATCAGGGTTCTGTAAAAGATCAATCAGGGATTAATATAGAAGAAATATATTATAAAATATCCTACACTTTTTCTTGAAAATCATCTGCGCAAAGAAAACATTTAGGACTACTGTACCTGGGTTGTGGAAAACCCAGGAGATCACTAATTGGCAGAAAAGACTTGTTAATGTTTAGTAGATAGCTGGATTTTTGCAACTCATAAAACATAGTTGTAGGCATATTGCTAATTCTCTGATTTTGCACACTTCAAGTAAACACAACAATAAAGCTTGGAAAAGAAAATTGTACTGTATGTTTGTTCAGGGAAGAATAGCAGGCAGAAGGAAAGGCTGAAGATAATGAAAAGATGTATCATTAGAAAACATGAGCAATCGCTTTTCTCTTCTGATGGGAATGCTACCATGAACACTCTTAATGAAAGTCTGAAGCTACCCAAACAGCTGAAGATTTCTTCTTAGAGGCAGAAAATTGTCTGGGAAATTAGAAATGGATTAAATGTACGATATTATAGCCAATGAGATCTATAATTAGGCATTAAAATGAATATACTATAATTATAATTATACTATAATTCAACAAATAATGTTGCATGAAACAAAGTTCACTACCAACTTGAGGAATGAAATGGTACAACAGCACTGAAAAAAGTGACTTATGACCATTTTTCATACTTGCAACCATTGCAGCACTCCTAGGTCATCAAAATTCAGATGTTTGGCAACTGGTTCATATTTATGACTGTTGCAGTGTCCTAGGATCATATCGGTGGTGGGTTCCTACCGGTTTGGACCGGTTCGGCCCAACCAGTAGTAACTTGGTGCATGGGTCACTGGAACAGGCAGCGACCCAGATCTGCCGTGCCCCTGAATTGGTTCTCCTGGCAGCGCCATAGGCACTGCCATCTTGTTTTTTACTTTTGCGCATGCACAGAAGCATTTTATAGTACTGTGCATGCACACACAGAGCGCATCAAGCGCATGTGTGGCATATCCCTGAGCAAACCAGAAGTAGCAGCTGCCAGAACCCACCACTGGATCATGTGATCAACTTTTGCAATCTCCTGACAAGCAAAGTCACTGCGGGTTTTATTGGCAACAGTACAAAACTGGTTTGCCATTGGCTTTCTCCAGGATGTTTTTCAACTGTGCAATCTAGTCTAGCCTGAATTATTAGAATATGTTACAAGCAATAACAACCCTGCTAGCTTCTGCACCCAAAGAAGTCAAGCACACCTTATTTTTATTAAAACAATTGATTTGTTTAAGCATAATACATTTAACAAAACCAGATGTTTAGTAAATAGTTAAGTTTCTTAGTTGGGTATTAATGTATAGATAACAATGAAAAAGAATATGATCTGTTTTAAATGCTGGTGTAATGCAAATGATAGCAATAACTTCACATCATGGAGGTGAGCAGAAAACCGAGATGCAGGACATGCTGTCTTAGAAATTAAAATATTCTCAAGAGATTACCGTGTAAATCAGCTCTTGCAGGCAAACCCTTTCCAACAGAAATGACCTAACAGAACGCCTGCTTCTTTCCATGCTAATTGCTTTTGGGCTTCAATGATAAAGTTCTATTAACTGTTTTGCTCACACAGCACTTAATTGGCACCTCTGACAGTCACGCAGTGCTATAAAGAAAATGGCAAATTACATTTTACATTTTTAAAAAATCATCAGGAAGTTGAGGAATATCTTTCAACTCATAGGTGTGGAAATCATTGACACTCAAAGTGTTTGATAAAGAAAAGGGAAAATTACAAATGCTCCTTCAAGGTCCTTGATGAGGTTGGGAGAGGGGGGCTCGCTTCCAATTCACGTGTGCCAAAATTAATGTCCCTGGAACAATTCTTACAAAATGATTGTTTTTTTGAGCATGTATCTCTGTGTGTTCTTTTAAGCTTAATGGTTGATCTATATAACATGAACATTGGGAACCCAGAGATCATTTTAAAATTAAACCTGGGAGGCTTTTTTGACTAGCTAGATTTTCCAATTTACTCTCACAAGCTGTGAGACAACAAATTTCCTGCTCTGACCCCAGATAGTTTGCTTTTGCTAGGTACCCAATACTGGTTAGACTCTTTATCATTATTAATATGTAAAGTTCCCTGTCTAATATCTAAAATAAGCAATTGTAACAGTATGGGTTGGCAGTAAGGGACAGAGGCAGTGGTGGGATTCAAATCATTTAACAACCGGTTCTCAGCCCTAATGATTTCTTCCAACAACCAGTTCACCAAACTGCACAGAAACTTAACAATCGGTTCTCTCAAAGTGGTGCGAACTGGCTGAATCCCAGTTGGACAGAGGGGTTGAAGGGCTGTAAAACATATGCCATAAAAGCAAACCATTTGTGAGTGGTTTCCATGGAAGACCATCCCCACTGATGTGCCTTATCATGGCCCACCTGGGGATAGAGTTCTCTAGCCCTGTTAAGTAGGGCAACCTTTTCAATAATCTTTCCTAGGTGTAAGCAATGTAGTGCTTTCCTTGGTGTTCATCATATTTGGTATCCAACATGATTAGAATTTATAGCCGGGTTGGGTGTGTGTTTGTGTGTGCTATGTAGAGTAATCACATTCTTTCTTGACACTTGAGGAAAAAAATTAGGAATAATGTAAGCTGTATTTTTTTAAAAAAATGGTTGATTTGATATACAATAACAACAAGCAATAATTATCAAACCTAATAATTGTAATGTTCAGTTAGTCTTAGACCATGGGTGGCAAACTCGATCACATCCCATGACGTGTCATGACTTTTTTTTTGCTTTGTGGAGCCAGAGTGGGTGTGGCCTTGAGCCGAGGTGGTGCAGTGGTTAGAGTCCAGTACTGCAGCCACTTCAGCTGACTGCTAGCTGCAGTTCAGCGGTTCAAATCTCACTGGCTCAAGGTTGACTCAGCCTTCCATCCTTCCAAGGTGGGTAAAATGAGGACCCAGACTGTGGGGGTGATATGCTGATGCTGAAAGCCCTATGAAGCGGTATATAAGTCTAACTGCTATTGCTAACTGCTATTGCTATGATGCATCCAGCCTGCAGGCCACCAGTTTGACACCCATGTAGACTTAGGCTAATATGTCTATTAGGAATAGCCCATTTTATTCTGCCATTTGGGGGGAAGGGGAGGGAGAGGGGAAAGGGGAAGGGCAGAGAAGGGAAGGGAAGAACAGTATTTCCTTTTTGCCACATGAAACAATTGCTTCCTGTTGCCTAAGGGTGAGGGCAGCCCTTTAGCTGTCCCTGTGGTGGGGATGATACATATGATGATACTTATGTCATGCCAGTTTACACAATCATTCAACATCTCATGGAAAATGCATTTCTTAAATATTGTAAGGATTTCATTGTACTAATTTACTTTCCTTACAAAACAAAGGCTTTCAAACAAAACTCCATTTAAAATGGAAAACAAATCAGCCACGTATAACTCTTGTCTTAGAAGAACCTCAGAGACCCACTAGAGATGACATCCAGCTGGCTTTCTGCCTAAGGCAGGACTAGAACTCATGGGCTCTCTGTTTCTAGCTTGGAGCTTTTAACCATATCCAAACTGGCTCTAAAGATATGTTTGGAAAAAGCAAAATGATTGTGAAAATTTATGTAATTTCATGGTTTGATGACAAAATCTAACATGGCTTGGGTGACTACAATAGTATTTGGCTAGCATAATTGGATAAAATGTATGCACCAGTTCCTACACTGAAAATATGTTCCAAATAAAATAGGATGCCAATATCTGGTTGTTACTGTTGGGTATAGAAACAAGGATTCAATTCTGTCCTCAGCTGTGGTTAATTCTGAGCCAGATGTTGTTTTTCAGTCCACCTACCCACACCAGGGTGGGTGAAAACTGGAGGACAATGCTGCCTTGAGCTCTTGAAAATAAGTATTGATCCAAGACATAAAATCCCACCAAAGATGATGGAATCAACTTGGCTTTCATTGTTGTTTAATTCAATTTGTAGGGGAATGATCCGATATAACTTTGTGCTATTTTGGTATGTGGATCCAACCAGTATGACTTATGATCTGTGAACCAAGATACTACGTTTTGTTCAATAAACCATGTTTAAAAACCTTGGCTCAGACTTATATTTCCATATAGCCAGGGTATCTATCAGGAGTTGCTAGCTGTCTTGAGTGTAACACTAAATGTTGGTTCATGACTGATATTTTTAGCATGTTTATGTCCATCTCTTCTCTCAGCAAAGGTACAAAGATGAGATAAATTTAAATTTTCTTTTAACTATTTAAATTAACTATATCTTGCTTTATGTGTAATAGCTCATGACTAGTTTCTAAATTATGTTTTCTCTGAATTAATTTCAATACATTTCTTATTGTTCCACTGTGAATAGAACAATGCAGTCATATTGAATATATTGCATTATTAAAGTAGAAGAACTAGCCAAAGACAAATAAAGATATTGGCTGTGGATATATTTATTTATAGATCCGTCACACAATCACTTTATTTTCAAGGACTGCATTTTGAGTGAGAGTTATAAGTGGAAGAAATGCAATGAGCAATGTCTCTTCTGAAGAATCAGAATTAGAGGGTCCTCTGATCAATCACAGAAGTATTTTGTTTCAGTAAGATAAAGCAGCTTTACATAGGAGAAGACTTCAGAGAGGGATTTTTTTTGGCCCATTTCTTTTCTCTGCAAAACAATTTTTTTATAATCATCTTCAGGCCACTCTTGATGCAGTTCATTTTCTAATCAGGAAAGGTGATTTTGCATCAAGTGCAATCAGAAACTCAGAGGCAGTAAATGTAATGACAATTTAAGATATATACTGTATGCGTATATCAAATATGAAATCATTACTTTAATGAAATCATTAATTATGCTGCATGTTATACTTTCCATTTGCTACCTGAAAGTTCCACAGTTTGAATCCCTAGCACTGTATAACCGAGTGAGCTCCCGTTACTTGTCCCAGCTTCTGCCAACCTAGCAGTTCGAAAGCATGTAAAAATGCAAGTAGAAAAATAGGAACCATCTTTGGTGGGAAGGTAACAGTGTGCACCTTTGGCATTTAGTCATGCCAGCCACATGACCATATATTGTGAATGCAACAGCCATATGTTTGGGCTACAACAAGTCTTCCTCAGTTTTTCAGAAAGAGACATTATTATTGGATTCATATGGCACTGAACTGTAGGTGCTAACAACCAGGGGTGGGTTTCAAAACTTTTTACTACCTATTCTGTGGGTGTGGCCTATTTTGTGGGGGTGGGTTGGCAGTCACGTGACTAGGCCAACTTGATGTCACTCACCAGGAGATATCATGGATTGGGTAAAATGTGATGAAGCTCACTTAACAATGCTCTTGATTAGCAACCAAAATTTTGGGCTCAATTTTAGTCATAAATCAAGGACTATCTCTGCCTTCCTCTGCCTGTCAGTCTTGTCCTAGTGAACTCCTTCTCCTTTCTGGCGATTTTCCTCTCTGTTAGAGGCATCAAAATAATCCAAACAATTTAAGGTTTCCTCCTGCAGCAGGGGGTTGGACTAGATGACCTCTGAGTAGCCTTCTAGCCCTAAATTGCTGTGCTGTTTTCCTTCCTTCCTTCCCTCCCTCCCTCCCTCCCTCCCTCCCTCCCTCCCTCCCTCCTTCCTTCCTTCCTTCCTTCCTTCCTTCCTTCCTTCCTTCCTTCTTTCTTTCTTTCTTTCTTTCTTTCTTTCTTTCTTTCTTTCTTTCTTTCTCTCTCCCTTCACTCTGTAGGAAGCAACCCCCTCCAAATAACTGCTGAATGTCACTTTGCAAACCTCCTTCCAAGCAGCTTTTCAATTTAAAGCAGGACTCCAAAGTTTGCAGCTGTAAGAACTGTGGCCTTCAAGTCCCAGAATTCCACAGCCAGGCATGCTCAATTCCGATTTAAAGCGACAGCATTTGTTTTTCTCCTTTGCTGTATCTCCAAGCTAAAAAGTGAGTTTCCTTCCTTCCTTCCTTCCTTCCTTCCTTCCTTCCTTCCTTCCTTCCTTCCTTCCTTCCTTCTTTCTTTCTTTCTTTCTTTCTTTCTTTCTTTCTTTCTTTTTCTTTCTCTTTCTTTCTCCCTTCCCTCCCTCCCTCCCTCCGTCCCTCTCTCTCTCTCTTACTTTTTAAAGCTTTTTTTCCCTCTTGCCTGAACCGCCCAGGGGAAAAACATTTTTAAAAAATCTTCTGACGAAGTTCTGACAGGAGAACAGGTTCGGGGGTGTGGCCAAGCCACCATTATTACTACTGGTCCTATTCGGTATGCCAGATTTTCACTACCTCTTCTCGCATACCAGACCATACAGGGAGGAAGCCATGTCTGTTAGCAATCACAGTGACATTAAAACATAAGCTATGGTTTATAAGCAACAATGGCTGAACTCACTGTCCCAAAACCAAACAAAGCATATTTTTATTAGCCAACCAGGAAGTGCCTTTAGACCAAGGGCATCAAACTGGCTGCCCACCGGCTGGATGTGCCACACACAAGTCATGCCTACCCCAGCTCAGTGAAGGGGAAAAACATCATGATACATCATGTGATGGTAATGTGATAGCAATGTGACATCCTGAGTTTGACCCCCGTGCTTTAGAGACTGGGTGTACAAAGTAAGAATAGCTTCAGAATTCCCTGGTAGTGGCTGCACACCAGTGATGGGTTCCGGATCCCAGTGCAACCAATATGGTGCAACGGTGCCAGGCATCCACCACATGAATGAGCACACATGCCCGCAGTGCGTGCATGCATACTTACTGTCCATGACACTCCGTGACATCTCTGCGATGCTCCAGCTGCTCTCTGGAGTGTCACACAGGCACTGTACATTCCGTGTGCGGAAGCCCCAAACAGCTCAAATACAGGTAAGGAGCATGGGTAAGTGGGTGGGCCCTCCGGAGCACCATACCAGAATGATACCTGGGGATCCCAGTAGGCACCAGTACACCCGTACCGGGGCATATCTGTCGTATCCCACCACTGCTGCACACCAATTCTCATTGCATGTTCTGTACCTCTCTCTGATCCTTTATAATCTTTTGGGTCCTAGATGAATGCTTTTTTTTCAGTGTTCAGGATATCCATTAAGGCCAGAAGCATCCATTTCATCCAAAACAAGGTTGATATTATTTCTGACTAGAAATAAACTGCTGAAATTGAAAGCGTGAATGTTTTGATTCAAAGAGTTTCTTCTCACCTTTTTGTGATAGGAGCAGAGCATTCTCCTGGTTTATACCCAGAGCACTTTGGATCAATGGGTGTTTCAACAAGTGGAGAGCATTTGGGAGATTGGAATTTTATTCCTTCCAGGGTACATGCTAACAAGGGACATGGCCAAAGCCAGTGGTACAATCCTTATTTTTGCCACCTTTTTTATATCAATGTCTCTCCTTTACCTCTTCCCTTTACTTTCTACATCCTCTCTAGTTCCTCCTTCAGGCACTGGTACTCCTGCAGCTTTTCATACTCCTTCTTCCTGATGTTGCTCTCACTTAGAACCACTACATCTATCACTACCACTGTCTTTTAGTCCTTATTTACTGCCATGATGTCTGGTTAATTGGCCAGAAACTGCATGCCTGTCTAAACCAGAAGTCCCATAGGGGCTTAGCTTTCTTATTCTGCACAATCCTTCGCGGGATCTCTCATTTAGATTTAGGAGGATATAACCTATGTTCTGCAAAGATGCTCCTGAATAAATGTCAGCTGCCTGGTTTTGCTGTTCAGCATATGCTGTTTCTGCCTGCATCTTACATCCAATGTAGTATAGTATAGCCTTTATTGTCATTGTACATCATGCAAATAACAAAATTGGTGCCACTTCAACTATTTGTCAATGGTGCACCCCAAGCAAGGTCTTGTCTTGGCATGGCAAATACTTGATTTCCCCCCTTCTCTTCTGCTGCCTCAGACATTCTCTCAGCAGTATTCCTGGATGCTCTGGGTTTCATCCATGGCAATGGCTTTGATGCTCCTCATTGTTCCAACCCATCAAACTTAAATATTTTCCGTCTCTTAATTGCCATCTAGCCATGCTTCTCTAGTCCAAATGACATCTTGATGTCCTCACTGTAGATCCATGTTAGATGGATCAGCAAATCAATGTTTCATCACTCTTTGCATACAACTTGATAACATTCATGTAGAAGGGATGGCTGATGATAGTTCCACCCTTGACCTTGTATCCAATCTTTGTGATTGTCTGGCTGGAGGGGTTCAAGCCTATGGAGAGCAGCAGTGGGGACAATACATCAGCCTCATATATGCCATACTTGATCACTTATATTAGCTGCCTTGAGATGACTTCTAGTGTTGTCTTCCACAGACCCTTGAGTTCTCTTACTTTGTACTTTGATGTGGATGAGATATAATATAATATAACGTAACATAGCATAGCATAGCATAGCATAACCTAACCTAACCTAACCTAACCTAAAAAATACCATACCATACCATACCATACCATACCATACCATACCATACCATACCATAGTACTTCAGGTAACTTAGGATGGAGGTGAGCAAACATCTCATTAGATCCTAGGGACCAGTATTTACTTAGATGTTTCTAGGTTAAGGTTTCCATCATCCTAGACCATTGACTTTGCAGATTGGGAAAACAGATCCCATATATGAGATGGACACCTAAATAAATGTATTAAATTAATAAATGGTGGGATCCAGTTCTGCTTAAGATGCATTAAAGTTATCATTCAAATGTGTAGGACAGAGATAGTAAGTCCCTTTTGCCTGATATTGTTTTTTTTTTTTTAAATATATTTTATTCATTTTTCACATTCCATTTGCAATCACTTATATACAGGGTATTTACTATAAGAAAAGAAAAAAAGAAAAAGGGAATAAAACGAACAAATAAAAAGGAAACACAACTCATCATTCACAACCCCACCTAACCCTTCCATCCTCCATACATCCCATCTACCCCCTCCAACTTTCCTTTCTCCCTCTAACACTCCCCTCCTACTTCCCTTTCCCCTCAAACCTTCCTTCTCCCCTTACTCCCCAGACACCCTCCTTACATTCCCCTTACTCCTTCCTTACTCCTCCCTCTTCTTTCCCTCTACCTCCCTCCTTGGTGTATGCCTTTATTCGAGTGTTGTTTGATCTGATAAAAGTAAAATGAACCAAGGAAAAGAAAAAAGAAAAAAAGAACCACCGTATATAAATACATTCTTGTTCTTATTAAGACTATGTTAACACCCCCCCACCCCCCCACAAATCCCCATCCCCAATCCTCCCGACTTCCCAGGGCCCACACCTGGCACTACCTTCTGTCTAAAATATCTTGTATACATATGGATTAAAAAATAAAAGTAATATGTCAAAAGAAAGAAAAACAGAAAAAAAAAGAAGAGAGAAAAGAAAAGAGAAAAGAAAAAAAAAAGAAACCACTCTTTGTGTTGATCTCAGCCCCCCATCTTTATCTATGCTTAAATAGTATAAATCATTCTATCTATATTTTATTCTCGTCTCTTACTTCTTTGCTATTTACCCCAACCTTCTGTAGACTCTCCCGTTCCTCTTCCTAAACCTCATGATCCCTTCCGATAAGATTTAAGCAACGTGGTTCATGCCACATATTCAAATATGACTTTACAGAAGAGTAATCAAACTTTCCCTTCTAGTAAAATTTAAACAGCGTAAATGATCTTTCTTAACCTCCTTTTCAAACAGTAATTCAAAATAATCTAGCCAAGCTTCCCCTTCTTAGTAAAATTAAGCAGCGTAGATCAAATATTACTTTACACAGAAATCAATTTCTATCTTAAGATAATTCCAACCGACTTTCTCTTCTAATAGGATTTAAATAACGTAGTTCATTCCACATGCATTTTACCCTCATCCCTTACTTGTCTGATATTTACCACTATCAAATTTATACTAGCATTTGTTTAAAATCTAACTCAAAGCAATTTCAACCAACTTTCCCTTCTAATAAAAGTTAAATAGCATGGATCATTCCACATATTCAAATAATACTTTCAGCAAGAGTCAGTTAACCTTCTGTTTTAAAATAGTCCCTTCTAACAAAGTTTAAACAACATAAATCATTCCGCATTCTTTTTACACTTATCTTAAGATAATCCCAACCGGCTTTCTGTTCTAATAAGCCTTAAACAACGTAAATCATTCCACATATATTTTACCCTCATCCCTTGCTTGTCTGATGTTTACCACTATCAAATTTATGCTAACGTTAATTTAAAATCTAGCTCAAAGTAGTTTCACCCAGTTTTCCCTTCTAATAAGAATTAGTCCGCTTTTTCTACCAGAGAGAGGTCTCAAACCCCCATTCAGTCCTCAACTTTGGTGAGTATTTTAAAATGTCTAAATTCTCGATCTCCGTTTTTCTGCTTCTCCGAGGGAGGAAGGGCTACCCCCTCCATCTTGCAACCACATGGCCTGCCGTTTGCCTTCTCCTTCCGCTTGTCTCTCCTCTCTTCCAAGCGAGTCAGGGAGTCCCGCCTTCAGAATCCTGCAATAGAAATCTTGAGCCTCCGAAACAGAGTTAAGACGAAATCTTTGATTCTCAAATGTAACCGTGATGCCGGCAGGGGCCTCCCATCTGTATCAAATCTGTTGACTCCTAAGCTCCTTAGTTAAAAAGGTGTAGTCCCTTCTTGCTTTCAGCATCTGGAAAGGAATATCTTTGAAGACAATCAGGTCTTGGTCATCAACTCGGAGACTGTTATTATGAAACTTTTGCACAATCGCATTTCTAGATTCTTTTGTAGAAAAATGTATAATTATGTCCCTCGGGAGCTGTCGCTGTTCCGCTATCAATGAGTTCTGGCGATAGATTTTCCGAATCTGCCAATCAAAGTTAAGTCCCGGGCTTCCCACCACATAGCTGAAGGCTTCAGCAAAGGTCTGTTTCAAATTCTCTTGCTCCTTTTCACGGAATCCTCTGACTCTTATTGCAAATGTCTTCCTATTAAAATTTATCATCATGAGCTGTTCTTCATTGTCTCTAATTTTTTGTTGTAAAATTTGAATATTGGTAGTCAAATTAAAATTAGCCTTCTCCAAACTTTCCAATTTGTTCTCTATTTCAGCAGAGTAATCTGACAGGGCAGACACGGCTGCAAACGTATTCACCTTCATTTGATTAACTTTAGACTTTAAATCATCATATAGTTCCAATACAAATTCCTTAATTTCTTGTTTAAAGGCATTAAACATTTTAAAGAAATATTCCTGTGTTAGAAATTCTCCAGTAGAGGGCATAGGAGACAAAGGCTGTGGTTCCAGTAAAAATTCTTTAAATTCTTTAGACACATTTGTAGCAAGACGCTTCTTTGACCTGGGTGCCATAATAAATAAACAAGTAAGCAGCGCTTTGCTCCCCTCTATTTCCAAAGAAGAAGAGTTTATTTTGTTAAGGAGCGGTCTGCAGAAAGGTAAAACCGGCTAAGTACATCCACTATCAATCATCCACGGAGAGAAATCGCCATTTTGAAGTCCATTTAGACAAAGAAGTCTCTAAGACAAATGGTGCTGGTATTTAAGATAGTAATAAAAGCATAAATCTCACAGGGGTGGGACCCGCCCGTATCAATTCTAGCTTGAAAAAACTTTGTTTTGTCCTGGGGGGGGGGCTAGCCTGTCTGGGGCTGCCAAAAAAAAAGGCAGCTGAGAAGAACTGGCTGGAGATAAAAGCTCTGCTCCGGCTGGATCTAATCTCTGTCCACAGCCAAAAAAAAGAAAAAGGCTTATGAATAGACCCTAGCCTACAGAGCTACTCCCTGCCCCTTTTTTAGCCAAAAAGGGGTGCTATCTATGATCTTATTTAGATATACAGACCAGATCTCTGAGGAGCTCGGTGGAGCCCTCCTCGGCAACAGGCCACGCCCCCAGGAAGTCCCTTTTGCCTGATATTGTGAGCCTTCATTGATCGGGAGTCTCAATCTTTAAATTACAGGCAGAGATATAAGAGACATTGCTGTATCTGCTCAAACTAAAACATCGTAATAGTGCTTGGAAGCACACAATTTATTTTCTGCACAAGCAATGACACGAATCCTCCCCATTCAAATATGTGCAAGTCAGTCAGTCAGTCAGTCAGTCAGTCAGTCAGTCAGTCAGTCAGTCAGTCAGTCAGTCTGTCTGTCTGTCTGTCTGTCTATCTATCTATCTATCTATCTATCTATCTATCTATCTATCTACACACACATTTAAATATCAAGTTTTTGATGAGGGTCTTCCTCACTGATGCTTTGAAGCGCTATGAATGATAGTCTGAACCAGCTCTTTCATGCAGTAAGATGAAGCAGCTCTTTTCAGGTCCAATAAAGGGTTTGAAAGCCCTAGAGGATCAGGATTTCAATTTCATTTCAGCCAGAACAATGTCTTTGCCTCTTCTTGAAATAGTTTATTCATACTATCTGTATCCTGACTTTTCTACAAAGAAAAAAAAATGTTAATCTGCTTTTTATCTTCTCAACAACCCTGCAAAGTAGTTAAGAAATACACAGCAGTTCAACCCAGAATGGGCTGAAATCCCAATTATTTTCTTAATTGGTAAACATGATTTCTAAATGGAAGAAACAGCTCAGAGGTTTTTGAAAGCAGCACATTGTAACTGAATGAAAGTTAACTGGCCTTGAGCCATAAAATCAACCACTTGTCCTTTTAGAGGTTTTTTCATGGCACTACTCTGCTAACTTGGTAAAAATTCAGTAGTTTTGTAGTTAATGGAATCTTGCTCATTGTAGATAAGAAGTTGCTATTCTTTCATGAGTCCTTAACCCAGACTCATGAGAACAACTACTGTCAGTTCAAGACATCTCCAGCCCCTTCCCCATTGATCAGGCGGAAAGAGTGGATAGAGAATAAAAAGAGAAAAAAGGAAAGTGGAAAATGAAAAAAAAATGTCAAAAAAACAATCAGAAATGACAAAATTTCAAGCATGTAAGCTTCCCTTTCTGGACTGTATCCCTTTCAGCAAAGATCTTCCCTATTTGGATCCTGGTTTCTTCTCTAAATATGTCAAATGTTCATCAGCCTCACCTGCAGAGGTGGGTTGTTTTTGGTTCAGCTTGGATCGGGGAAATCTGTAGTAGCGGTGGCGGTGGCTCCGCCCAACCACCTGGCACTTCTGAGCATGCACTGAAGCATCGCACACACTGAACTGGTAGTAAAAAAATTGGCAACCCACTGCTGCTCATCTGATATACCTGGTCAGAAGACATATACCACCAGAAGTACTGAAGCTTCCCTTTATTGTTAAAAGCCATAATATCAGAAGATCAAAAGCCTGACACATATTCTTTTTCTGCACTCTTGTACCAAAAACAATCAAAGTAGGACAGTCTAAAGGTAAATGTTCCCCCTGCACATATGCGCTAGTTGTTCCCAACTCTAGGGGGTCGTGCTCATCTCCGTTTCAAAGCCGAAAATCCAGCGCTGTCCAAAGACGTCTCCATGGCCAGCATGACTAAACACCGAAGGTGCACAGAATGCTGTTACCTTCCCACCAAAGGTGGTTCCTATTTTTCTATTTGCATTTTTACATGCTTTCGAACTCCTAGGTTGGCAGAAGTTGGGACAAGTAATGGGAGCTCACTGCATTAAGTGGCATTTGGGATTCGAACCGCCGAACTGCTGACCTTTCTGATCAACAAGCTCAGCATCTTAGCCACTGATCCACTGCATCTCTTTAAGATAGTCTAGGGTTCCTCTATTACTTCCTCTTCTCTTTCAGGACTAAACTGGTATTTATTCTACATAACAGCTATTGAGTTCCTCCTTCAAGGTTATTTTGGAACTTTTCTACATTGTCCAAGCAGTTTCTCTAAAATGTGCCCTAGGGGGGAAAATCTCACTAATATATACCTTCCAGAAGACCCTAATCTTGCCTTTTCCACCTTTATAATTTCTAACAAGCAAAGTCATTCAGCACATATAAATGCTCAATTGAAGATTTTACAGGTTGGAATTTATCCGGACCAGGCACAATGCTCAGGGAAGGTATTAGAGTTAAAATAATAACTTTCCACAAACACAGCCCAAGATGTTATGTTTCCTGCTGAAATTGTTTTGGCAGCAACCAGTGAAACAGGTTATATGGGAAAGCTAGAAATAATAATTGTCAGTGTGGGAGAAAAAGATTTACAAATTCAGTAGAAAGTGGAGAGAAGAAAAGTAGGGAAGAAAAAGGAGATCAGAGAAGGATGCAAGCCCCCTGCATGATCATTGCAGGGATGCAAGCCCCCTGCAATGAACATGGACTCCATAGCATCCAGAAGAAACAGGCATTGGGATGACAAAAAATATTGATACTGAGAAAAGAAATACTGTTACCCTTATCAGGAGTTAAGGAAGAAAAAACAGAACCATCAATCTGATAGTGAACTGTGAAAGAAAGACATCATTGGAGAAGGTACTCTTGCGGAAGGAGTAAGGCCATGTGACCTTGACGATGTCACACCACTTGCATTAGTGGGTGCCTATTTGAAATGGTGAAGGTCCTTTTACTTTAAGCATATATTGTCAAGGGCAGTCATTCTGGCTGCTGTAAAATGTGGCTCAGCAAACAGCCCCAATGGTCATATGGAGAGGCTATATGTTAAATTACTGCCCTGTACACTTTTAGAAATGGTTCTCAGACTGAGTATCCTCCAGATCTATGCCTAATATTTTCTCTTTATTTTATAAATGTAAGCCTCAAAGTCCTGTTTTTTTAAACTGCCCATACTATTCAATTTATTCGAGGCACATTGCCCCAAAACAATGCTCATCTTTTAAGGATTATACAAATTCTAATGCTACAAAGTCCTTCAGGAAACTAAATCTTTCATGGCATTCCAAGGAAACATCCCTTAGGAAATCAAATAACGTCAATAAGAAGGCCACCATTTGAAATTTTACTAATTACAATTAGGGCTTTAATGGAAAGTAGAAGTTCTGAAAATAGTAGTTGAGAAGATAGGTTTTCTTCTTCTGACTTCTGCAATTTTGAAACACAAAATCCTAAAAATGTGGGGGGAGGGTTGTTTAGGGGAGAAAGATATAAAGTGTGTGGGGGAAGAGAGAGAATTAATTGCATTGTCTTCACTCTTATGTTATAATTTCTAGATCTGAGCTTTAAAAAGAAGACAGGACTTGCTAAAAATGAAGATGGTACATTAGCAAAACTACTTATTCTAATACATTAAGCAAGCTGTTTGTATACTTCTTAATACAGCATAAACCAATAAAATGAATAACAGTTAATATTTAGAGTATACAATGTATTATGTATTACATGTGCAGTTAAGGATGAGAAATAATCTGTCTTCTAAATTGACTCAAGACTAGCTATGAGAAAGTAGACACAAAAAAATATGCACAAACACAGATGTGGTTCTCAAAGTACCATGCCATGTTGGTGTGATGCATTTGAAAACAAAAGGTATTTTTCAATGTTGTCATCTGTCTCTGTTTCTGTCTCCCTCCCTCCCTCCCTCCCTCCCTCCCTCCTCTCTCTTCCTCCTCTTGTCTCTTTTAATAGTTTGATTACTTGATCTTGAGAAGGTTCTAGGCAAGAAACATTTGTGTTACCATTTCTTTTCTTGTATTCTTCTAGGTCAAGGAATGGTACAAAAAAACGGAACTAAAAAACTGGTAATCCAAGGCAGAAAAATACCTGAAATGGAGTAATAAGTAGAATTTAAAATTCTATTCTAAATCTGTGAAATACTGCACTGGGCTGGATTAAGAAACAAGTTTGTCTACCCACCTAACATCCTGGAGCACAGTGTTCTTTCTGGCACATTCCGGAGCCACATTTTCATCTACATTTTACAGCAATGTAATGGCTGCTTGTTTAATTATTCTCTTCCTTATAAAGATGTTCTTCAGATCTTGAGATTTGCCTGTATATTATGGTGGTTAGACATTACCATACATTCTTCAAACATCATTTTTACTGGATGTGAAGGGATTACAAGTACCAACATTTTATAGACACCAACTTTAGAAAGGTGTACCTGTGGATAGCTCAAGGAAATATACTTCATTCTGTAGGTCATTTGATCATATGGGTAGAATGAGAATCTGCAAAACTCTGATACAAAGCTTTAAAATTCCTATATGGCAAAACATATCAATAGAAGTACAAATAGCAGAAGAGTGTGTTCCATAAATATCCTTTAATCAGGAAAGGTTCATGTGAGTTCATCCATCAGAATCTATCTTAAAACATTATCGCAGTAATAAACTCCTGATTAGCTAATACTTCAGATGCTCCAGAGAGCTTTAACTTTTTTTTCTTGGAGCAAACATTAACTGAGTGATTAAGTATCTGTTGTTTTATCCACCAATTATAACCACCTACCTTTTCAGGGATTATTATGCTCTTTTCCTTCCTCTTAACATCATTAGACTATCTCAAGAACTTTACCTCATGTTTCTGAGGGAACCAATTTGATGCTTGAAAGTATTCTAATTATGCCCAGGACATAAGACCTCCTTTTAAATTATTTTTAAAGAAATATTTGAAGTTTTATATTACAACTCTTTGATGAAAGTCACATCAGAACTGCTCAGTTCCCATCTGAAAGTTCTCTATCACTTCTTATGGAAGACACAAAAAAAGTACATGAATATGTATTATTCTTTGACCTCCTCTCCCTAACATATGTGCCGGTATGTCAATGAAAAGGGCTGTAACAGAAGAGGTTGTACCATTAGGTGGACTGATGTGGTTACCTCAGCAGTGGACTCTGGGCACAGGAAGACATACCATGTGCTCGACGAATTTGTAACTTCTTTAAGCTTTTATTTAAAAGACAGCTCTGAGGCTAACAGGTATCAGAACTGTCTATATAAATTTATTGATATTGCAAGCCGCATATTTGTTTTCATATAGTCAAAATATTTCAAGTCTATTTCACCAGATAGAGAATTAACTATCATGTTTCATAAAGTCTGATGCTCAATTAGGCCATGTCACTTTAATATAAAATGATTTGCAAAATCTTTTGTTTTAATGTACCAGAAATATCTACAAATAAAAACATGTGTTAGAGCTGAGATTTTCCCAAGCACAGCAATACAGAGGGGATTATTATTATTATTATTTTGCTATGCTGTTAGCAACACTAGGATTTATATGTCCTACTAACTGCGTGCCACACGTTCTCAGATTCTTCACTTCAAAGTTGTGGGGTTGTTGGGTTTTTGGGGGGGATATATGAGAAGTGCAAATTATAAAAGATTTTTCATTTCAAACTTGGTAGTACACTCAGCATTTTTCTTTTAAGTTGGTAAGCTAATCATTTTCCCTGAAGGTTTCTGTAAAGAAGAATTAAAAGATGGGGCTGCATTCAGAAAACAGGCTTTCTGCATAGCTTTGCTTTGCTGTAATATAAGGCTAATTCTCCATCTTGCTCCTCATTTGCAAATGAAGTTTCCACTTGACTGAATGCTACATTTTAATTATGAAAAGACCAGAAGGGAACAGATAAAGATTATTGCAAGAAAAACGTACAGATGAGCCAAGACAAATCAAGAACAGACACACAAATAGACAAAGCACAACAGGCTTGTTCTCTCAACAAGCAGGGCTCAGTGAATCACTACCAACTTAGTTAAATTTCTACCAGTGGTTATAACAGAATACTAATAAAGTAAAAGGCCACTTTTTTTGGAATTCATAGAACTGCTTCCTGCAAATATTTTATGAGGTTTTGCATCAGAAAAACACTGACAAAATCTCTTGATATTGGCAGCCTATTCACCTTTGATCAGGCAGGAGACAGCATTGGATGATAGAAGTCAGTTAGTATTTTGTATGCTGTCAGGTCTTGGCAATGAATACTATGACAGAATGGCTTATTTCTTCAGCTTCTCTCCAACTCTTTTTTTGATTTGCAAAATGCAAAAAATGGTTACCTTCAGTATTCCTATGGCAAAGCTAATTGGGTGCAAATTAGGTCTCTAGGGGGGCATATTTAACTACCTTTGGAGTTACTTGACTGGGTTAATTATTTCTTGTTTATGTACTAAGTACAGTCTAAATCCAGGTAAGGTTCTTTGGGGAACAGGGTCATGGATAGATGTATCATCCATAGGGTTATTGGTTCACAGTGATTATACAATGACTATGTCCATTATATTTTGGCAAAATTCAAAGCTACGCTTCACCTGGGCTCATTCAAAGTAAGTGGAAACTTTTTTGAAGAAGAATCCATGTAAATTTTCCCTAAATGATTTTAGAGGAAACACTCAAGAGACTGCAAAGAAGAAGGAGGATCTACCATCATATTAGAGTTATTTTTATTCTTTTGTTTAATCCCACCTTTATTGTTTTTATAAGTAACTCAAGGTGATGAACATAAATAATACTCCTTCTTCCTTCTATTATTCCCACAACATCAACCCTGTGAGATGGGTTTAGCTAAGAATGAGTGACTGCCCCAAAACCACCCAGCTTGCTTTCATGCCTAAAGCCAGGATTAGAACTCAGAGTCTCCTGATTTTTAGGTCAGCACTTTAAGACCAAGACTGTCAAACTCCCAGCCCACGGACCAGATGCCTCATGTGCTGCCCATGCATATGCCCAGTTTAGCAAAGAGAAAAAAGTTCTGATATGTCACATGATGCCACTGTGAAGATGTGAGTTTGACACCCCTGCACTACACCAAACTAGCTAAATATTACTGAGCACATACATTTTCTCCAGGACTATCTACAGAGACATTATATTTTGTTCCAAAATATAAAACTATTACATATTTTATATATATAACTTTTACATATAACATTTTTGCCATCTTTATTATTTTTTTGTAACTCTTACATTTTTGCAGTGTTTAGAGATTTAAATTTTCTTTGTGCAGAAAAGGCATGGGTGCCCTGCCCTTTACTTTGTCCACCAAGCCTCCTAATGGTCCACCAAGCTTTTGCTTCTAGCACATTTGAAAAATCAGATATTGTCCCCATAAAAACCTCCTTATCAAAATCCATTCCCAGGTAAAACTCCAGGATGGGAAGAGTGGGAGGGAATGGACTGAATGCTTTTGAATGACATACAGGTCTATCTTTCTAATCCAGTGTTTCTCAGTCTCAGCAACTTTCAGCATGTTGACTTCAATTCCCAGAATTCCTAAGCCAGAATGCTGGGAATTGCTGAGGTTGAGAAACCCTGTTCCAATCATCCTTAGGCTTCCTAGTTACGGTACTTTAGGGAAGCCCATTGGGGAGGCAAATCTCATTTAATCTTGTTCAAAAGCAAAAACTGTAAACTGCCAACCTCCAAATATCCTGCAGCTATCCTTCACTTAGCTGACAGGTTTCCTGTCAACTGACATCTCAACAAAGACAGTAGAGTAATTAATTTTGTACCACCTCAGTTGTAATTTTATGACTGACAGTGAGAACATTCTACCTCAGAGTGGTTTCATTGGGATTTTCCAGTTAGGGCCTTTCAAATAAACTGGCTCTATTCTTCTCAGTGGCTCTATTCTTCTCAGTAGTCTTGTGCACGCTGACTACCCTAGAAGAGGCAATGCAAAAAGAGTTGTGCTGAAAGATATGTTTGACCTTCTTTCCTCAAAGCCTGTCCTAATTTCTAAATGCTAACATCCTCATTTATTTTCTATTGTTCATCTGCATCTGCCTTGAATATTGGTTGATCAGCTTATAGATAAGGCATTTCCATTAAATCCAGGCTCTTATTCAGCCCTTGCTGTATATAAATTAAGCTCTATGTAAGCAATTTTGTACATCCTGATATCTTTACGTAATACACTAACACTAGCAAATGTTTTAAGATTATACATAGGTCATGTTACTT
Organism: Thamnophis elegans; assembly: GCF_009769535.1. Taxonomy (NCBI): domain Eukaryota; kingdom Metazoa; phylum Chordata; class Lepidosauria; order Squamata; family Natricidae; genus Thamnophis; species Thamnophis elegans. The sequence goes on from NC_045542.1 coordinate 68,662,077, forward strand.
ATTTTAAACATTTATTAATAAAATAGGTTTCATATTTATTTCAATTAGTTAATAAAATGTATCAGAGTTTGTTGCATAAAAATCAAATCCAGGAAGCACACACAGATAACTGATTCAGTTGGATTCATCAACTTCTTTATATACATAATAAGAGATGAATAAATGTACACTACCAATAATAGATTCTTTCAATGTGGTAGAAGTTACAAGCAGAACACAAGCAGGAGAGAACAGTTAGTTTCATTTCAGTGTTCAGAGCAGACAGAGTAGTTTCATTGTCGATTCTCAGAACAGACTCAGATATACTTAATCTCCATTGGCTGACTCCATTGGCTGACTTGGTTGCTATGCCTATTCATTGTCTGACTTTGTCACCATGTCTCTCCCAGTCATGAATATTCTAACAAAATGAATTAATTTTCAGTGAATGATAAGAACATTGTTGTGACTATATATTTTACCCTAACCAGTTTAACAAGCCAGCTATCATTGTTATTCTAAGGCAATGGTTCTCAACCTTTTCTTCACCATGGACCCCCTTAGAATAGCTTTTATGGCCATGGACCTCCAAGACTTATTTCAAGATTTAAATCATAACATTTCTTCAAGCCTTCCCAGACCCTCCTGTGAAGACATTGTGACCCATTGCTCTAAGGGCCTGTGCACACAGTGGCAGAAATTGGGATTCTTAAACAAGTAGCAAGTCCCAGTTCCTAAATGATAAGTTTTGTTTCATGAATCAAGGTTGTATTCTCTTGTTGTTTTGCAATCTTATAATTTCAGCAATGTACAATTAAGTCCACATTTCAGATCATTCATGTGATCTGCCATTTGCTATCCGGCACTGAACCCTGCACTCTATACCACCTTTTTAGGACCATTGATGAAAGCTGGTATCTTTTTAGGGAACCATGCCATAAGTCTTTATTATATACAAAAACAAAATAGCTCCAATCTTTTACCAACCAGAGTTTGAATTCATGCTAGCATTACTCTTTATGATTATTCTCTTTAACTACTTTCAAAATACTATATGCCTTTTCCTTTCAATTGTGTTGGGACTACATTCATATACATATATACACAAACAGAACATGGGTAAAAATGCCTCTATTGTTTATGTGAAGAATTCTTTATGAATATTGAAAAGAATGAATTGAGAAAGGAAGGCTACATAGTGGCATGATTTGACTTGTGTTAAATGAGTTAGGAAATCAATGTTGGACATTACCTAATGTTGCTCTTTAACATTTCCAAACACATTTTCCTTTCTGAATTGCTGAAAGCTCAGGCTACTCTTGGAAGGTTATTGATTGTTTTCAAAGGCGCTTGTGAGAATCTTTCAGTATTTCAAGACCACTGAAAGATGAGATAACTAATCTAAGCATTTAAAGACAATGAGGTTGATATTTGTATTTAAAACTGTAACAAGCTAGATGAAACATTCAGCTTCCTTTCATGCATTGCAAATGCAACTGTAAATTAAGTTTTTCTAATGAATGGAAAATAGTCTTAGAATTAAACATGTCCATAATATATGAAAGGAAGGAAGGAAGGAAGGAAAGGAAAGGAAGAGGAGGGAGGCAGAGAGGAAGAAAAGGAAAAAAAAGGAAAGGGAAAGGGAAAGAAATGAAAGAAAGGAAAGGAAAAAGGAAAACAATGGAGTAGGAGGGAGGAAGATGAGAAAGGAAAGAAAAGGAAGAGGAGGGAGGGAGGCAGGGAGGAAAAGAAAGGAAAGGAGGATGAGGGAGGGAGAGAGAAAAGGAAAGGAATGGAAGAGGAAAGACAAGGGAGGGAGGGAGGAAAGGAAAAGGAAAGAAAAGAAAAGGAGGGAGGGAGGAAGGAAAGGAAAGGAACGGAAAGAAGGGAGGGAAGAAAGAAAGAGAGAAAGAGAGAAATATTTTGTTAGGAAAAATGACATTTCTATAATTTTAATATTACTGATGCAAATGTTCCTGGTAACCCACCTTTCCATTTTTTTTCTTCTTCTGACTGATGTCATTGTTAAAATCTGCTTGCTATTTGCTAAAGAGCCTCTGCTAGCCTCTTTTCTCTCTTGTGTTTCTTTCTATGGATAGACAGAGCCCTCCACTGGCTTTTCTCTTTCGCCTTCTGCGGTTTAGCTGTAAATCTGACGCTTCTACAAAGAGAGGAACATTTCCATTATTATTATTATTTATTTAGGATTAGGCTGTATGTAATAAGCATTTGGAAGTTTTGTTGGTTTCGTGCAATGTTATACGCATCAAGGACAAATTAACTTCTATACACAGCTGGAGTCCATTTTTAAACTACTTCTCTTTTTTTGGCTGAACACCGAGAAACAGATATCTGTAGAATTGTGCTGTGGCATAGCTTTTTATCTGCACTTCTTTGGATGGCTGAAGATTATGTAAACCCAAAATCCATTTATTTTATATGTAGACTACGGTATGTGATGCTTTCACTTAAACAAATTAACTGGGGGGAAAGTGGCACTTTTAAAATGCACCTTGACTGGGGAAAAAACCTAGCCCTTGATAGCAATTTGTGTGAGCAAGTGATAGCGTGTGACTGCATAAACAGTGCTCCTTGCCTCCTGAGTGTCAGAAATAGAGAGAATCATAGCACCATGGTTTCCTGCTTGTGAGTTTGCTCTGCACTTTTGTTGCTTTATTATACACAACACAGTATTTTTTTAAATTGTAAGTGTAATCTCTGCAGGGAAATGAGAAGCATTGAAAATCATATAACCCTTTGTAATGATCACAGTTACCAGAGATATAAAAAGATATTTGTTCCTTGAGGAAAGTAGAAGAATGGGCATCATTTGAAAAGTGGCTGTATGGTTTCTTTAATTTTAGAACAGCTGTGTCTATCACTATGTATCCCACCTCAAAAGAAACAAAGAACTAAGTTTACTTAGATTTACTAAGTTTACTAAGATTAAAGGTACCTGAGAGACCGCCTCCTGCTGATTACCTCTCTCAGACCAATTAGATCGCACAGGTTAGGTCTCCTCCGGATTCCATCTGTCAGCCAATGTCGGCTGGCGACTCCCCGGGGAAGAGCCTTCTCTGTTGCAGCTCTGGCCCTCTGGAACGAGCTCCCTGTTGAGATCCGGACCCTTACTACCCTCCCGGCCTTCCGCAAAGCCACCAAGTCCTGGCTGTTCCAGCAGGCTGGGGGGGAGGGGCTGAGAAGCATTTACCTCCACGGAAATTGTGAATGTTGGTTTTGTTTTTAATATGTTGTCTTTGTCTCATTCTCCCCCTTTCCCTTGTCTTTTGTGAGCCGCCTGGAGTCCTCCGGGAGTGGACAGCATACAAGACAAATAAATAAATAATAAATAAATAAATAAATTCAGAACTGGCATGAATGGCACTGGATGAAAAACTGATGAATACTGTTGTAAATATTTTGATTACTGCTTCATAAAATTATTTCTCACAGAAAACTCACTGTTTAATTGAAAATGGAATTTTTACATGTTATAAAATAAAAAAATCTGAAAACAAAGTTACAACATCAGTAAAAAAAAAAGTGACTTTATGATGGTTTTTCATACTTACGACCATTTCAGCATCCCCATGGTCACATGATCAAAATTCAGACACTTGGCAACTGACTCATATTTATGATGGTTGCAGCATCTCAGAGTCATGTGATCCCCTTTTGCAACCTTCTGACAAGCAAAGTCAATGGGGAAACCCGATTCACTTAACAACTGTGTTACTAATATAACTGCAGTGATTCATTTAACAACTGTGGTAAAAAGGTTGTAAAATGGGACAACATTAACTTAACAATTGTCTCATTTAGCAACATACATCTTGGTTGTAAGTCAATTGTGGTTGTAAATTGAGGACTACCTATATTATTTAAAAGCCACTTTTCTCTCCAAATATAATATTTAGTCTTTGGGATATTATTTTTCAGATTTGTCTTCCCATTCATTTTCTAAGTCACAGAATATCTGCCTCAGAGACCAACAATGATAAACACTCCCAGTGCATCTGATCAGGTAATATATGTCCTTCATGAAGCCAGCTTGTCATCTTCACCCAAGCAAGCCAACCTAAAACCCACAGCATCAATCATAAAGACCGGAAAATGCTTGACTCTGGAATACAATCATGACCTCAGTCAGCAAAAGTAATTTTCATTTGACAAAAATCACACAACAATGTGTTCTTTTAGGCTTCTGTCTCCTGTTAATCCAGAAGGAACTAAAAGGGCTTCTGAATAAAGCTCTGCTATCAGAATTGGATTTTTTTCTAGTATGTGGATTAAAATCTGTCTAGTAAGGACTTATCATCGAAGCAACAGAGAGAGTCATTTCTACTTTTCAGTTAATGTTAGATATAGTAAAAAAAAATATGCTTCCTTAAAAGGCATTAAAAACATAAGAAAAGTCCTTCAGAATCAGGTCAAAAACTCAACACAGTGGTCAGCTAGTCTCATTTGGAAGTATAGTCCACAAGCATAGCTAACCAAGCAATACTCTTTTTGCCCTGATGCTCTTCTGGGCAGGGTATTCAAGAACCGATATTCTTGATTCTTTGGTACAAGAGATGATGTGGATCAGTGGTGGGTTCCGGATCCTGTTGCAACTGGTACGTGCATGCATACCCACCGCCCGCAACGCTCCAGCTGCTCGATGGAGCATTGCACAGGTGCTGTACGTTCTGTGTGCATGCGCAAATGTCTTGATTGGCTCAAATAGAGGTAAGAAGGGTGGGCGAATGGGTGGGCTCTCCAGTGCATTGTACCGGAACAGTACCTGATGCTCCCAGCAGGCACCGGTACACCCGTACTGGGGAGTACCTGTCGTGTCCCACCACTGCTGTGGATGATCCTGAGTTCTATCATTGTTGGCCTGCATTTTCCACACCATACCTTTTGAGCTCTCTCTGTTATGGCTCTGCTTCTCTGACCATTGGTTGCCCTCTAACACCACTGGATGGCATTATCAGGTCTTGCTGCTTTAGCAGAGTAAGGAAGATACTCAGAGATGATTTATACCCTGGTCAGTGTCTCTTTGCACCTCTACCATTGGGCAGAAGACATCGAAGCATAGCCAGCCAAACAAATAGATTTAAAAATAGTTTCTATCCTTGGGTTGTCAGACTCTTAAACATAACCACAATCACTCAATGCACACACAGAAACATATGACTAGTTTTTCTTTTTCTTTCTTAATGGCTATACTATACATCTTCCCAAGAAAATTCCTACAGGTATCTCAGCTGAGACTTTACCTATCCTTTACTTGACAATGCAGGACTTACACTGTTGGCAGCCTAGGATGAGATATCTCCAGCCATTTCTCTAACTGAATTGTTTTAAAAAATATAGAACATTTTCATATATATATTTTTTAAATCTAGGACCTATAAATTACATAGTGAATTTTGAGAATGAGTGATGGTAGCAGATCTGCATCCCGATACAGATAATTCTTCTTATGGGAAGTGACATCCTAATTTTTCTTACATCTACCACTACACTGCATTCTCTTCATTGATAGTTTTATGTCAGTCTGTTTCTGATGTTATTTCCTGCAAGAAATAAAAACATTTTAGGAATAAAAATAGAAGGAAAATAGTAGAAAAAGGAATTAGTATACCTCTGTATACTGTATGTGTGCTTTTTTTCACTTGCTCCTTATGTACTCTAATTACTGGTAATTTGTGGCAGTTAGTTTGCTGCTAGTTTAGTTCTATCCTAAGTTCATATACTTTTTCCTCCACAAGTGATTTAATGTGTTATTCCACCCTCTCTTTGTTGGTCAAAAAAAAAAAAAACCCTTCAACATAAATTAAATTGATTAGATTGTGGCATTCATCTTGCATTCATGATGCTTTACTAACAAATCAACTTGTTCTAATGGGTTGGGTGCTAAGATTGTCAGACCATGGTTGACGTAAATTGTTCCAACCCATAATCTAAAGGAAGCAGGGCCTGGCTATAACTTTGCCTGTGCCTATGGCATATCTCTATTCATTCCCTGCAGCAATTCACCTGACATATTCTCCACAAACAGTTATGGATAAACATAACTGGTTTTGTTCCTTTGTTTCATGTGTTGTGTCAATGGTGGAAGCTTTCAGCTTATGCAAGACAATCCAGTTATCTTCTACAACAGAAAAGGTTGGCATGAACTGCTGAAATTACAGACTTGAATAAGACATGGGCCATCATGGTATGGTCACTAGAGAGTTGGTAGGATGATGTGGTACCTTTGTAAAGGAGGAAGAACCTGTATATTGAGAAAGACGGAGGGAGAGAGGGAGAGAGAGAGAGTAAGCGAGCAAGTGAGAGAAGCAGCATATAGCATATATTTATTGCGATCAATGAACCAGAAATTAAACCAACACTAATTAAAATAATATGTAACCAAACTATCCTTCCTATAATGATGAAAAGGAACTGAACTGTAGCAATTTATTCAACGTAAGATAGAAGTAGAAAAGTCCTCATGCCTTGAAAGGTTAATTTTATTTTGGAGCTGCCAAAAGAAGAAAAGGAAAGAGGAGGAGAAGGAAAGAAAGAATAGTGAGGATTAAACTAGCAATTCTTCCCCAGTGAATTTTCCTTGCAGCATCCTATAAGCTTTTTTAGTTATGATAAGGAACCTTTTCTTGAGGTAGATTATCTAGTTTGGGACTTAGGTATAAGTGTGGGGGCACCCATGAGCATTCAAAAGTTAACTATTTATTCCTAAAGTGTGTCACCTGTTTGAAAATGATGGCATGGCATTGTCCATGAGGGAAATATTGGTTTTGATCCCTGGTGATCATCCCATTCTCTGATGCACTCCCCACCCCCAAACAGAGCAGCTACCTGTTATATTGGCCACCCAAGTAACTAATAGACTAATTGGATTTCAGATAGAGCTTTGAGTTGTTCTTGGATACCTGCTATATGATCAGACCAAAGCCTTGGTGGCTTCATGGAATGGGAAAGCAACCATGGTCTCGGATTGCATTGCGCCTGAGCAGTTTTTCTGTGCCCATGGTTCCTAGCACTTCACATGGTATATGGAGAAATTGAGGAAGTTAAAAAGGTCTAAGAGATGCCTATCTTGTATAATTATAATAATAATAATATATATGTATAATGTATAATATATAATTATACATAATTATTTTTTTCATTCCTACTGTATCTGCAGATAGTTACCCAGTGGTCCTATTTGATGTGACCTGGTTTCTTCTCAAAGTAATACTGGGTCTTATCTGAAGGGTACCTGTGAGGAATATGTTGCATAACTAGTAGATAAAGTCATTCACATTCACTGTATGTTAGACCCAAGTTTTAAGACAGTGTGGGAAGGGTTTGATTCTGTTGTATCTATGGAAGTGGAGAGGGCTCTGGTAGCTGCTACTTGGCTATCTCTGTGTGTCTTCTGATTGGGTCTGGAGATATAGAAGAAAGATGGCAGAATGTGGGGGTGGAGTGAAAGGGGGGGTCAGCCTAGAATCCTATGTAGCCACAAGACAACTAAGTCTTCCCCCCACCCTAGTGCCATTGAATATTATCTAAGTCTAAGCAAGTTCTGACAGTTAGTGGAGAGAATTCCTGCACATAGCAGTTTTTAGCAATAAATCTGTTTAATCAAACCTTCAATGTGGAGCTGTTTTTTTCCCCATCTGACAGGCAGTAATTAATAACTTCTTCATGAAGATGGTGGTTTCATTCGCTCTTAAGAAGGCAGTGGTGTACTCTCTCCTGAAGGTGCCATTTCTTGAGCCAATCACTCTGAGAAGCTTCTGTCCAATCTCCAGCCTCCCCTTTTGGGAGAAGGTTATGAAAAAGGTGAATGCATTGCAGCTGCAAAGGACCCTGAATGAGGCATATTATACAGACCCTTTCCAGTCAAGATACAGGCCTGGTTACAAGACTGAGATAACAGTGATAGCTCTTAGATTACCCCTGGTGGGACTGGAATGGGGTAGTACATCCTTCATCATTCTTCTTGACCTCTCAACAGACTTCAATATCACAGAACAATCATGGTCTCCTTCTGGACTGGCTTCAGGATTTAGAGATGGACAGCACTATGATATGCTGCCTTTCCTTCTTCCGCCAGGTACCAATTGGTGAAAGAGATTCATGGACCCTACTTTGTGCGGTGCCCCAGGGCTTATTTCTCTCTCATCTCTTATTTAATATCTACATGAAGCTACTGGGTGACATGATCCAACAGTTTGGAGTGAGGTTCTAGCAATCTATTTTGGATGGGAGAAGGCAAGCTTGAGTTAATCAGCTTTCACAAGAAATAAAATACATGTTAACTTCTTTTGGGCAGTTCCCTGAGAGCTGCCTCATTGTATTAATGTTGATAACTGTAACCTTTCAGGTCTTTCTTCAACCATTCCACCTTGACTCTCCTGTCCACTTTTCTTGGTGTTCTATTTAAGTCTCTTAAGCATGAAGCAGTAACTGGAATGGCTTCTTCCCTTGCCATTCCCATCATTTGGCACCCTGCTTGCCATGGTGTCTTTCTGCAGAACATAACTCTATGTGGCAGCCCTGCTCAAATCACTAATGGCGCTGGATTGCTAAGCTAAAATTTGTTCCCAACTATGCAGTAGTATAGTTGAAAACCTTTTTGCTCCCCCTCCCATTTGTTTTAAAATGCCACAGTTCCATTATCCTATTGGAGAGACCTCTTGCTTCGCTTCCAACTGTTTCAGTAGCAGGTCCTGTGAGAAGAGAAAAAAAATGACTTGATGACTTTGCACAAACAAAAGGATGAGGATAACATTGACAGAATTTTTGTCAGTTTCACCTTCTCCTTCAATCTCAGAAGAGCAGATGCAAAGGGTGAAGCTCTTCCCTCTTTTTCTTTCTTTATCATTTTTTGCAGCACGGTGATAAAAGGGATTCTTCTTATTATTGCTGCATTTCAAGTCAACAAAAGTGAAGTCAATTCTGGATCATCTTCAAATGTGCTTCTGAAGGTTTGGGGAATAAAACACTGGCAGTGCGAAACTTCCCTCAAGCTGAATTTTAAAATTTGATTACATCACACTTTCTTCAAATAGAGCAAACCTTTAGAAATAATTTATAAATAGGTTTTAGTTGTTCAGTCAGCCTCGTGTTTAAAGAATTGAAGCAAAAGCTTTTTTAAAGTGATTTTTTATTGATTATTGATTAAGAAATATTATCAGGTAATTAAATTAACATAAACCAAGGATGCAGAGAAGGGAAAAAGACATAGGAAATATAAACGAAGAGCCGAGGTGGTGCAGTGGTTAGAGTGCTGTACTGCAGCCATTTCAGCTGACTGTTATCTGCAGTTCGGCTGTTCAATTCTCACCGGCTCAAGGTTGACTCAGCCTTCCATCCTTCCGAGGTGGGTGAAATGAGGACCCAGACTGTGGGGGCGATATGCTGACTCTCTAAACTGCTTAGAGAGGGCTGAAAGCCCTATGAAGCGGTATATAAGTCTAACTGCTATTGCTAAACAAATCCACTAAAATATAATAGATAGTACTGCAGTAGTACAAATTTATCATATCTGCAAAGTATTACCATGTTATAGTCTATTGCCATGGACATAAACCATAAAACATATCCAAATTTGATAAAACTGTGGTTCCCCACTTCTGATGTTTTATTAGTTTAACTTTTTTTTCTAATGTGGCAATTAAAAAAGCCTTGTTAAGCCACACGCCGTTTTAATTATTTAGAGAAGAATCTTGAATATTGTATTTTTAAACTTTCCTTCTTCTATGTATAATTTTGACTGGGATTAGTTGCTTGGCTAGTCATAAAATTACCAGTTTTGACATTTTTCACAGTTGCAATCAGTGGTGAGTTGCCAATTTTTTTTACTTGGGCACACTCCTGCGCACTCCTGCGTGACGCTTCTGCGCATGTGGGCACAGAAGCATTGGGCACCTTCCGCCGCTGCTATTACCGGTTCGGCCAATCTGGGTCAAACTGGGAGGAATCCACCTCTGGTTGCAATCCTCCATTCACAAGAAAGAAACATTTTCTTTTCATGAGATCCTGGCTGCTAGTAGGTGAGACATTAATTCCTAGAAGTGATTGTAGGTTTGTCTTCCTTCAATATAACAATGTTCTTTAATATTCCCCAGTTCAACCTTTCTTGCTTTGTGTCCTTCTGTTGTGTTCAGCTGGTATGATGATGGAATTATAGCCAGGGCCGGATTTTCCTATAGGCTAACTAGGCTTCAGCCTAGGGCCTCAAGATCAAGAGGGGCCTACATTCAAATTGTTAGCAAAATTAAAATTACACTATTCTAAAAACAGTGAACACTAAAACACTGAACCGAAAATAAGGAGAAATTCTATGCATATGACTAATTAACAAACATAAAAATGTATTGATTAAGATAGTTCCAGCACCGCGGCAGTTGGGGAGCCCGCCCACGTTCCCGGCACCAGCAGTCGGGTGAGAGGCGCGGCCGCTCCCAGTAGCTGCCCCATCAACGCAGAGCCCACCAGTGGCCAGGCAGGTGAGGGTGAGGGGGCCGAGCCAGGCAGCTGAGCGCAGCAGGGGAGGCGGCTGGCCTCGCTGCCTTTGCCGCAGAGCAGAGCCGCCCTCTGTTGGGAGGCCAGCTATATATATTAAATAAAGAGGTAGTATTTTGTGATACAGAAACTAATAAACAATAAGATGCAATAAGATACATTTAAAACAAAGGCATGGAACTCTGATGTTAAACGCATTTCCTTACTTTGCTCATAGGTATTGATTCATTCTGAGATCCTGCATACAGGTTCTAACTTCAGTTTAGAAAGGAAGGAAGCTAATGAAAAACAGAAAATGGAGCAAGGTCAAGAATCTTAACAACTGCTACTTAACATTTTCATTTAGCAAGGTCAGAACTTACTTTTTTCTCTTTGATATTTTTTTAATCTAATGGTATTATGGGAAGATTCATGCTTTTCTTCATAGTTTTTACCATATATCAAAGATACACTCATTTATTTTTGCATTTCTAATCAGGTTCATGTTGGTTCATGTTGGTTCCCAAACATAGATGTTTGGTTTATGTCTTCTTATTTCAGAAATTTGTTGATCTTTGTAATCAAGAATTATCTCTGAAATGTATTGCTTAACTATTGTTAGTTGCATTGTCCTGTGTATCTCTTAGAAGTTTAAGTGACTGAATTATTCTGATTCTGCAAAACTTTTCATACTAGACATTTCCATACAAAGTTTCTGCACTGCTTTGAATTGATTCCCTGTGTGAACTCACTCTATTGCTTTCCTTGGTGGCTTTGTATATATATATATATACAATATGTATTTGCTTAGCTTGCTTATCTCCGATGTATCTAAAACTGCATATAAGTTTCTCTTTTTTTCATTTGTTGTACTGAAGTTCTGTGGAGCTTGCAAGTGAATTGTTTTCTCAGTGAGCTGGGACATTACTTAGCTTGCTAAAGCCAGCATCTTCCATCTCTACCTACTCAATGAAACAGGATGTGTCTTAGAATAGTGTCAATTCTAGATTCTTTTGGTTTGGTCCCCCTTGTTGATGGAAGTCAAATACAATGGCACTGATTCTTTAGCACTTACTGACTTACTAACTATAAGGATAGTGAATTGTAGCTAGTTAGGATTTGCTTTATTTGCCAACTTTGTTTATTGCCTGTCTGCTCTTTACCTAGAAGAGCAGCTCAGTGGATTGGTGAAGACAGTGGAAACAGTGGAATGTGGGGAGAGAGGGTGTGGTTGTGTGTGTATGCCACATTCGTAAACACAGCTTCATGCACACATATGCATTCACCCACCACTTCCTCAGCCTGGTTCTGAATGGGCTGTGGATTGGCACTTGGCCCAGATCAGGATTCGGGAACCCCTGATCTAGCAGATTGCTAACCTGGAGTCATTTGCTTTTATTTTCTCATTCATATTACACATGTTTTTGAGTCTACATGGTAACAGAGTTATTAGTTAGAGGCTAGGTTTTGCCTAATCTCTTCATGTATTTCTTATAAATAAATCTCATTTCTGTTATAGTTATAAAACCTGTTTTAGTAATCACTGCTCAATTCCTACTTCCCAGAATGCTGGGCAGAGTGCTTCACAACCTCTAAAACTGCAACAATATTATCACCGAACTTCTAAAGACTCCTAATCAAATTACAGTATTTTAAAAGTGGAAGGCACTCTCTTAGCATAATTTCATTCCTTTTTAACTCTCAAATTATAGTAACGGGAGAATTTGCAAACCCTTTAATTCAACATGCCACTCTTTTTCAAAAGAAACTAAATACTATTTTGGCTTATGAGAATGTCAAATTGCCATTTTTATAAAATGATACCTGTTTTGGTAACCTGCTGGGTTTCCAAATTGAAATATGCCATGTGTTATATCATTTCTTGTATATAAATAGAATATTGTGTTGCATTCTATAGTCGGACAGCTGGAATAGTGCCATTGAAATAAAACCCTAACTCAATCAGATACAAATTAGCAGCCTCCCCATTGGCCACCAATTGATTTCTATACCCCTCCTCAGAAAAAGGGGTGGGTTTTTTTTGCTAATGTTGTAAAATCCATTAATCCTCCTTCATAGTAAAAATAAAAATTCTAGAAATCTAGGTAATCCGTTGATCTTAATGCACGCCCAATTATTTTAAAGAAAACAATAAATTGCAAATAATCAAGCAAACTGTACAATACACTGGGGGACAATTAAGAATAAGGGGAGTAAAATGTTAGAAATTCTATTGCCATATATTCTGCTTAAATGGAAAATCAGCAGAATGGCAGACTGAGACGCAGCTAATGGGAAATGAAACTCGTGATCAGAAATGAGAAATGAAAGTTGCTTTGGGTGTAGCACACTTGAATGCAAATCAGCCTCATGCTGCAGTGAGCAGGTCTGAATGGTGCAGTGCCACTGAAGACTGGGGTTGATTACTGATTAAGCAAGAAAGGCTTCAGATGTGCATTGCCTATAAATAATATGTCAGTGAGAAAGGTTGTTGGTGGTGTTAGGAAACAAGCTTGGAAAATCAGGGAAACACAGAAAACTAGCATTTTCACTGCATTCCCAGAAAGGTTTAAGGTTTTAAGGTTTTATTTGGTTTGTATGCCGCCCTATTCCCGGAAGACTCAGGGCGGCTAACAATCAGAAGGGGAAGGGGTATAAAAATAAAAATAAAAGACAACAATTTAAAATACAACAACAGTCGTAACCTCGGATGGGGCTGGAAAATTCAACAGCCCCAGGCCTGCCGGAACAGCCAAGTCTTAGTTGCTTTGCGGAAGGCCGGAAGGGTGGTAAGGGTCCGGATCTCAATGGGGAGATCGTTCCAGAGGGCCGGAGCAGCCACAGAGAAGGCCCTCTCCCAGGGAGTTGCCAGCCGACATTGGCCGGCAGATGGAATTCGGAAGAGGCCTAGTCTGTGGGATCTAATAGGTCTTTTGGAGGTGATTGGCAGGAGGTGGTCTCTCAAGTAACCAGATACCATGTAGAGCTTTAAAAGTAACTACTAGCTGCCAATGGGCAGCCAGTGCAGCTCACGGAGTAACGTGGGTGTACCGATGTGCACCCACAATCACTCGCACGGCTGCATTCTGAACAAGCTGAAGTCTTCGAACAATCTTCAAGGGCAGCCCCATGTAGAGAGTGTTACAGTAGTCCAGTCTTGAGGTGACGAGGGCGTGAGTGACTATCCGAAGGGCCTCCCGGTCCAGGTAGGGTCACAATTGGTGCACCAGACAAACCTGGGCAAAGGCCCCCCTGGTCACAGCTGACAGATTTGTATTTTTTTTTTGTATTTATTGCACATTTATAGGCTGCCCTTTTCCCTGAGGGGACTCAGGGCGGCTTACAATCAAAGGGGAAAGGGAGTGTAGGACAATACAAAAAGAGATGTGAACAAAAGTAAATTAAACAGTAAAACTCAACATTCACTCGGCATTCGGGAGGGGCGAAAGTAGACTTATCCCCAGGCCTGACGGGCTAGCCAGTTCTTGAGGGCTGTGCGGAAGGCCTGGATGGTGGTGAGGGTACGAATCTCCACGGGGAGATTGTTCCATAGTGTCGGAGCCGCAACAGAGAAGGCTCTCCTCCGAGTAGTCTCCAGTCGGCACTGACTGGCGGATGGAATACGGAGGAGGCCAACTCTATGCGATCTGATGGGACGCAGGGAGGTAATTGGCAGAAGGCGGTCTCTCAAATAGCCAGATCCACTACCATGGAGCGCTTTATAGGTGGTGAGTAGGACCTTGAAGTGCACCCGGAGATCGACAGGTAGCCAGTGCAGCTCACGGAGGATCGGTGTTATGTGGGCGAACCGTGGTGCGCCCACGATCACTCGCGCGGCCGCATTCTGGACTAGCTGAAGTCTCCGGATGCTCTTCAAGGGCAGCCCCATGTAGAGCACATTGCAGATGATGTTCTAGAGTCAGCTGCGGATCCAGGAGGACTCCCAAATTGCGAACCCTCTCTGAGAGGCATATAATTTCACCCCCAGGCTGAGAGATGGAATAGCTGGACCATCTTTGGGAGGGAGCATCAATAGCCACTCGGTCTTGTCGGGATTAAGCGCAAGCTTGTTCATTCCCATCCAGACCCTAACAGCCTCCAGGCACTGGCACATCACTTCTACTGCTTCACTGAGTTGGCATGGGGCGGACAGATACAAATGCGTATCGTCCACATATTGATGATATTTAATCCCGTGCCGGCGTATGATCTCACCCAGCGGCTTCATGTAGATGTTAAATAGGAGGGGGGGACAGGACCAATCCCTGCGGCACCCTATAATTGAGGGGCCTAGGGGTCGATCTCTGCCCTCTGACCAACACCGATTGCGACCTGTCCGAGAGGTAGGAGAACCACCGAAGGACGGTGCCTCCCACTCCCACCTCCCACAACCGTTGCAGAAGGATACCATGGTCGATGGTATCGAAGACCACTGAGAGGTCAATAAGCACAAGGATAGAGGAGTGACCTCTATCCCTGGCTCGCCAGAGATCATCGATCAGCGCGACCAAAGCAGTTTCCATGCTGTAACCAGGCCTGAAACCGGACTGAAAGGAATCCAGATAATCGGTTTCATCCAAGGACCATCGGAGTTGAAAGGCCACCACTTTCTCGACAACCTTCCCAACAAAGGGGAGGTTGGAGACTGGACGATAGTTACTCAAAATGGCTGGATCCAGAGAAGGTTTCTTCAGGAGGGGTCTCACCACTGCATCCTTTAGGAGGTGTGGGAAGGACCCTTCCTGGAGAGAGATGTTAACTATCATCTGGAACCAGCCACATGTCACCTCCCTGCTGGTCGTAACAAGCCAGGAGGGACACAGGTCCAGTATACAGGTGGAGGCACTCACCGCTCCCATGGCCTTGTCCACTTCCTTAGGAGTGACAAGTTGAAACTGGCTCCATAAAATTCGCTCAAGACCTTCCCCCGGTACCTCGGCTGGTACCGTGCAATTGGAGTCCAGATCTGTCCGAATCTGAACGACTTTATCCATTAGAAACTGAACAAATTCCTCAGCTCTACCTTGTAAAGGGTCGTCCGCATCCCTCCCTTTCAAGAGGGAACAGGCTATTCTAAACAAGGCGGCTGGGCGCGATTCAGCGGATGCAATAAGAGCGGCAAAATGCGCACATTTCGCCACCCGTATTGCCACAAGATAGGTCCTGATAAAGGCTCTCATCAGTACTTGGTCTGACTCGGAGTTACTGGCCCTCCAGCGGCGCCCTAGGCGTCTCTTTTGGCGCTTCATCTCCTGGAGTTCTTTGGTGAACCAAGGAGCTCCAAAGTTCTACAGAAGAGGTCCTTATGTCAGTGAGTTATCTATTGACCAGTTTTAGTCAAAACCTATGTTTTATACAATGCCAAAACCCCAATATAAATAAAAGCACTGATTTTCATTATACCCATCAATATGAAAAGAAAAACAATGAAAGATCAAGCTTGAGGAGGAAATGTACTTTTTTTTAAATGCAGTATAAATAGCAATAGCACTTAGACTTATATACCACTTCACAGTGCTTTACACAGTGCTTTACTAAGCAGTTTACAGAGTTAGCTTATTGCCCCCAACAATCTGGGTCCCCATTTTACCCACCTCAGAAGGATGGAAGGCTGAGTCAACCTGGAGCCTGGTGAGATTCGATCTGCCAAATTGCAGGCAGCCAGCAGGCAGCAGAAGTAGAAGAGTGCAGTACTGCACTCTAACCACTGTGCCACAACAGCTCCTGTATATAGAGGTAGTCCTTGCTTATTTGGCCACTCATTCAGTGACCATTTGAAGTTATGACGAGGGAAAAAAACCTCTTTATGTCCTGTTTATGGTAATTTATGACTTTTACAACATCTATGTCACATTACAATCAATGCATGTTGTCTTGTGTCTGATGTGTGGTTTTTCATCTATTGAAGAGCAGAATAATGAGAGAGAGAGAGAGAGAGAGAGAGAGAGAGATTGAGATTCAAGAAAGTAAGCTGTTACTCTTCTACACATCAAAAGCAATGTGATCATTATGGCATGTGAAGTTGGAGGAAACCAAGTGATTTTATAGGCAATTTTACCTTTGCCTGATCCTTTACCCCCCACCTTCCACTACAATCACCCTGCAGAGTGGACAGATTAGTGAGAAAGAGATTTAAAGAGAGTAAGTGGTTTGCTATTCTCCACATTTGGGTTAATGTGATTCTATCAGCAGAGGGAAAGGGTCAGGTAAAGGAGAAATGTCCTACAGAAATCACTAGCTTCCTCCCCAGTTGCAGACTGGGAAGACTTGGAAAAGGAGCTTTCAAGAGAAGGCTAGGGATGCTTTGCGAGTTGACAATAGGTTGTTTGAACAGCCTGTCCCTGGTTCCCAGCCTCAGCTGCAGCATGATTGCATTGAATTCACATTCAATGTGTACAAGACACTAAGCTGGCACTCAAGGATACCTAAGGTCAGGGTAGTGGTTTATAGGCAAACAAAACCTACAGCTATGAAACTGACTAGTCTTGTCTCTTTCTAGCTGAAAAGCACAATCACTGCCTTCTAATTTCTCCTTTAGCAAATGCTTCACTTAGTGGCAGAGTAGCTGGTCCTAGTTAGATTCATTAAGTGATGATTATCTACATATACAAAAATATTTACCATTCTTATGATTCTTATAAGACAAAATGTAAGACTGATTTCAAACAAAAGGAGGATGAACTCAGTATGACATGATGATTTTTAAGCCCTCTGGTTATATGGGGAATTTTCCAATGCTTTTTGGTTTCACACAGCATTTTATATTCATATCCCAGCATGATGGTGCAGTGGTTAGAATGCAGTACAACAGGCTAACTCTTGTCTACACCCAGGAGTTTGATCCTGACAGAGCTTAAGGTTTACTCAGATGTCCATCCTTCCAAGGTCAGTAAAATGAGGATCCAGATTGTCGAGGGCAATATGCCAACTCTTAGAGAGGGCTGTAAAGCAAAGTGGAGCAGTATAAAAGTCTGAGTGCTATTTCTATATCCTTTTCATTCTGAACTAGTCCATCTTTATCTGTTCTCACTGGCTTTCTTATCTGTGAGATTCCCAGGACTTGACATTCAGATTTGGAGCAACATCAGAGGATCATCTTCTGATATATCAGCTGTCTTCTTTGGAATTCATTGCCAAGGTCTTATGTTTTTTAAAACTGTTAGTTTCTCCAAGATAGCCTCTATAGGTTCATGCCTTCCTTCAGAGGCAGTTGTCTGGCTTTACTATTGCTCAGAAACTCAAATTAAGGGATGCAGTCCAAGATTCACGGTCCATATTTTGAGGCTCTCAAAAAGGTATTGCTGAACCATGCTTTATAATAGAACAGAAAAAAGGAAATTATGAAAAGTATTTATATTGATCATATTTAAGTTAATTGGATACCATCATTTATATAACCTGACCTATCTATTTTTTATAGTAACGTCCCTGAACTATAAAAGCCTATGCTGTCCTGCTTTAAATGGACCTCTGGTAGGGCTTTAATCCCTTCTCAAAGTGAATGGGGCCAAATGGTCAGCTTGTTTATATTTGGAAAGACTCGGGTACAAAATGTACCCTAGGATTTTAAAACACTTAAGATACCCCTTTAAGCCTTAACATTTCTGAGCCCCCATCCAAACACCATTCCTATCCACTATTGAAGTACAGTATTTGATGAATGGAAACTGTACATTCCCATGAGAATGTAAACATCCATGTAAACTTCAATTAATGATTTCTATATCGGTTTCACAGAAAAGCTTCAGAATTATTTCAAAGGTGAATACAAGAAAACTGTGGCCTTCTTTAGCATGATAAGGATATGCTTATTACTTTTTTGTTGTTGGCATGGAAGAAAACTACACCTGGCAGAGTTTATAAATAAGAGCCTTTAGCCCATATTGTTTGAACTGGGAATTCTACACAGAAATCTTGTGTCTTCTGCCTCTGATTAAATGCAAAATATTAAAAATGATCAGGACTATTTAGATCATAGATCATTTCTATTTTCTGAACTGGAATGTAAGTTAAACCATTAGACACTTTAAAATTGCTTGTATTTAAATTTAAAGGAAAAATTAAACTATGAACTTATTTAAAAGATGTAAGTTAGGATTTGAAACATAAGCAGCAGGAAAAAAAGGCATGACTCTAAAGTTGTATCACATAAATGAAGTTTGATTAAATGGCATTTGGTTAATTAAATTAATTATTCACATTTAAATTTGAAGTGCAAGATTGTTATTGGCTTCAGACATCAACTACAGAAGCAAATCTATTAGGGTCTACTTTAAGCAATTCTTACTATATTATATAAGTGCATTTCATCCAATTATGAAAAAAAAAAGAAACTTTCGTAGTCTTGAGAGTATGTTGGCTTCTGTGTAACAGAGTTTACGTTTAATATTTAGTCTGCAATAAAACATTCCACATATTTAAGCTGATGTCCTAGCTGCCTCTCCTACCCATTTACTTTCTATAACTGTTAATCATTTCTGCAAATAAAATTTAAGAGGCCTATGGAGCAGTAGAACAGTTGCTGAAAATCCATATACATTACTATCACACATTTACAATTGTTTTTGTATAAAGTATGAAAATCTGAGTAAAGAGAATGAAGCTGAAATTAAAATAAATGGGATGATATCAAATACTGAATGCAGAAAAGAGACCATATTAACAAAAAGAAATTCAATACTGAGACAAGTCTACACTATGTATAGCACATCATTAGAAGAAATTGCAGTGTTTATAAATATATTACAAATATGTAAAAGCTTAAATAGTATAGGTACGTTTGGTATAGCTATAGATAGAAAAATTGAAATACTAAATAAAAGATCTACAAATCACTAAAACAGACCATTCCCAGATAATGATTTCTCATTTAACCCTATTACTGCCATAACGGAAAAGTGCATAAATGAGAAATATATATTCATACTCAATTGACTTGCAAATTGAGTTAGCATTTTCTTTGCTTTAGATTTTAGAGGCTTTCCTTAAAGGTAGAAATCAGGAAATATCTCTAACTTAAAAGTATATATTTGGGGGAAAATATAGCAGCCCGTGTAGGGAAATAAATATGGCACATTCCAGTTAAATGTGCATTGGGGAAGAGAACATTGTACAATTCATTTAATCTCATCAACCACAAATCCAGTCAAATCTTCATGCTGTGTTAACATCACAAAAAACAACTATTCAAAAGTCGTTATGTGCAAAATGCAGATCTACATTCCCTCTTTCCCTGTGAGTTTTCACATCAGGAGAAAAAAAAAAACCTTTACTATGTTTCATGATATCACTTGACCTTTTCCTTTTATCCAGACCGGTATTATGAGTGACATGTCTGCTGCACCAATCTTTGAAAGATATGTCCTATTGACAGTGAGATCTGAAATGGAGTGGCTTGGTTTTTTTTCTCCCAATCTCTCTTTCTCACAGGTATAATGCCTTTAGGTATCTCTCTCTGTGTGAGAGAGAACCAGGAAGACATACAGTATCTGGATTTTGATGTTCGCACAAGATAACAAACTGAGACTGTTTCAGACTAAATTTAACTCCCTTGATGTTAGTTGACCAAGCTCATTGACCCTGTCAAGTACACTTTTGAAAGTGGAACTTGGCTTTATTTAATTCTGCAAATGCTACCTAGCAGCACAAAAGCTTCTACGAGCCCTGTTCTTTCAGACGTCATGTTTTGAAAATTCTTTTTTCTGATAAATCTGTTCTGTTTTTTAATAAAAGAGTTTTATATAAAGAGTTTTAATAAGGTGAGTCTTTTTCAGACAATCTCAAATCCCCACTGCTGGTGGCAAAAGCCAACTCAAATAACCAAATGCCTGAGTGTAAATACTATTAAATTCATTAGCCAATTCAAAGTAGACCTCAATGCTAAAACATTTTACTGTTTTTGTGCTTCATTAAATTTGCATTTCCCCCTTTGTGGATTGTATTTTGAATTTGATTGCTACTATTCCCAAGTAAAATCATTAGAATCTATTGTGGTTTCACCAATGAAATTAACTGAATGCTTAAATCCTGGGTGCTTTATGTGTGTATTACTAAAAACTCTTTTGATCAGCAGACATTGTTGTATGACAATGTCATTGTTGTATGCACACTTTACTTCACCAAAATGCAGCCATTAAAGACCTCTTACATTAATAGAGATTCCTTTGAGCTGATCTTGACTCCTGGTGAATTCCTGCACAGGATATATCTTTTTTGACACAATTTCAAATAATTTTAATATTGTTTATCAATCTAGCCCAAAGCCCTGAGATTTCTCAATGGTTTTCCATCAAGTACTAGCCTGACCCATCCCTGTTTATTTTTACAAACTCAGCGAAGGTCTAATAGATGTTGTCACTTACTATATTAAAGGTCCCTTATTGAACCATACTCCTGAACATATATTCTAATTCTTCTAAAACTTCTGCAGTCTCTCTTATAAAAATCATATACTCTCTGCTAACTTCTAAAGTACTACAAAATAGATTTACAAGGATATTTGTGACCCATGTGCTGTCTTTTGAGTTGAGAAGGGAATCTCATCCATATCAAGTTATGGACATTATTCAGTGAACAATATAAATTCATGTGTATAATTTGTACTTTTATTCATTTTAAAATAACAAAAGCAATACAATAAATGACTGGAGAAAATAAAGCAATTTTTATTGGGACATTCCTACAAGTATTTGGAACATTTGAAGCAACATGACAGCTATTTATCACTTTCAAGATTTGTTTTGATTAACATACATTGACTATATTTTTCCGTGGCTATGTAATGTATCACCAGAATATGTAAAGTAATGCTTCATTGGGATATTGGTCTCCAATGAAATATAAATATTAAACATTGCTTAGAGATGCATTTTTTCTGAAGCATATTTTCTCAACCATAAATGGTTTCAGTAAATCACATTTGGAAACAATGAAACATTTGTTATTATAGCCTTGATATTACAGACTTGACTCAACGATTTCATATCATTTGAGGTGCAATCTATTCCATTTTATTTAGTTGCGAAATCTTGTCTGACCCATTGCAACCCCATGGACAACATTCCTCCAGGGCTACCTGTCCTCTACCATCCTCTGGAGTCCATTTAAGCTCACACCAGGGTGTGTTCCTGCCAGTCCACAAATCTACAGTGCCATTTAGAACTGGAGCCAGCTCCCTCCCCCCACCCATCCGCACATCAAGATGAAGAGTGAGAGGAGGAATTTTGGGAGTTGAAGTCCCCAAAGCTGTCAAGTTTGAACACCACTGGGTTTTTTTTTTCTAAAGGGTTAGGGGTGCAAGGGTCTTGTAACTTGACAGCTTTAAGACTTGCATGCTTCAAATGCCAGAGTTTCTGAGCCAACATTGTGGTTGCTAAGCAAGAGCTTGTTAAGTGAGTTTCACCACATTTTACAAGTTGGCCACGCCCACCCAGTCACATGGCTGGCAAGCCACTCCCACCTGGTCACATGGCCAGCAAGCCACTCCCACAAAGCAGATCACACCTACAGAAGAGGTTCTAAAAAAATTTGAAACCCACCACTGGCTCACACCTACTGCTTCAATGACTCCATCCAGCCACCTCATTCTCTATCGTTCCCTTCTTCTTTTGTCCACAATTTTTCCCATCATTAGGCTCTTCTCCAATGAGTCCTTCCTTCTCATTAGGTGGCCTAATAAAAAAAAAGTTAAGCAGGAAAAAAGATCTATTTTTAGAGTGTTTAGGGTAAAAAAAAATCCAAAGTCTTTATATCTGTGGATTTTTTTTTACCTTAAACACTCTGAAAAATAAATGTTTTTCCTGTTTAACTTTTTTTTAATGAAAACAATTTACAAAGTGTTAAAACTATTATCCTACAATCTTATGTATTCAGTTCAGAGCCTAGCAAAGAAGTTTTGCAAAAAACAGACCTATCAACCAGAGTGGAATGAAGAATCAGTAAGTAGAAACCTCTTAGAAACCTCTCTGGAGCAGGAGAGGATGTGAGATTGCTTACAAATATTCCAAACAGATGCCCCTCATGAGAAGACTGTGAAATAGTTGTGTCTAGTGGGTTTAGAGCTCCAGAGGCATGGGAACAGACATATTGCTCAAAGTGCAGTTGATGCCTTTAAGGACACAAGGTTTATATACTTCCTTTTCTGGTAACTTTTTAAAATTGTTTTTTAACTGCTTCTCAGAAATCTTTGGTTTGACAAGTTTTACAAGCACAGGTAGAGTTTTCTTCAATACTTAAAGAAAGTTAACTACTTTCTTTTAAAATTTTGGGTGGGGACGGGCAGGGGAACAAAAAACAAAAGAGCGATTAAACTTTGATTTTAGAAAGTTTCAAATGGACTATGGATTCAGACTTGAAATAAGATTTTGGAATTAATTCTAAAGAATTCTTCCTATGAAAAAATGATTTTTTAAAAATTGGATACTAGAAGGAACTAATGATTACAATTAAAGGAAGTAACAGTCAGGTGGAAGGAACCAAGGACAGGATGAGCTACTCAGAATAGTTTCATTATCGTTTGTCAGGTGATGAGCTGCCAGCTGATGTAACATTGTAATCTGTAATCTGTAAACTGATGCAAAGAGGATGATTCAGTAATACAGGTACTGTATTAACACTCTGGTGGAGTGCACACAAGTCATTTACCCCTTTAAGATGTGTCTATTTAAAGGAGGCCCGTCTCTTTATGTATCTCATTTTCTCTCCTTGTGTTCGTAGGTGAGTGATAAGGAATTTATCTCCATGTATATGTCTGTATATATTTGTATATATTTGTATATAAACCACTATTAATTTTATAAAGGCTCTATGTGCTGTATGCTGTGTCTTGCTCCTGGGTTTATCTCATAATAATAGTCAGGCTGCCCACACTCTGATATTGTTGCTCTAGGAACAATTGTTAGACTAAAGCACATATCTGCATATTTCCCTGTGAAAGGTTAGAGAGGATCTACCCTAGCTCTTTTCCTGCATACCAAGAATTCCAGCCTAATCTGCCTCTTAGTTCCTTGGGAAAAACCCTCTCTCCTGCAATTCTAGGGTAAGAGCCGAGGTGGCGCAGTGGTTAAATGCAGCACCGCAGGCTACTTCAGTTGACTGCAGTTCTGCAGTTCGGCTGTTCAAATCTCACCGGCTCAAGGTTGACTCAGCCTTCCATCCTTCCGAGGTGGGTAAAATGAGGACCCGGATTGTTGTTGGGGGCAATATGCTGACTCTGTAAACCACTTAGAGAGGGCTGAAAGCCCTATTAAGCGGTATATACGTCTAACTGCTATTGCTATTGCTAATTCTGCACTACATTGATTTAAACTTAAACTTGATTTACAATTACAGAATAATGCAAATGATGATGCTTTATAGATTTATTTATAGATAGATGGGATATGGGAAGAAGAAACAATTTGTTGCATTTTAAGAGAAGATAAGTTACTAAAATTGTTTGTACTTGTGATGAAGTGGAAATTCACATCTTTATACATTTTTTGGTTACTATATTCTTATTTTTTCTTTTCTATTTTCTCTCCTTTTTGCACCTTCTATTCTTTCTTTTCATTCTACTTTTTTGGTTTGTGTTGGTTTTTACTGTTGAAATTATAGGTAGTCCTTGATTTACAACCATGAATGAGCCCAAAATTATGGGACAATTATTAAATGTGTTTTGTCCCATTTCTCGACTTTTCTTGCCACAACTGTTAAGTGATTCACTGCAGGTGTTGAGTTAGTAACATGGCTGTTAACTGAATCTGGCTACCCCATTGATTTTGCTTGTCACAATCTTGCAGAAAAGGATCATGTGCCCATAGGCACATGAGCTTTCAAGGCAGTTCCGAATGCAGAGATTTGTCAAGGACAAACTTTCTTGAAATATTTGTATTTTGATGACTTAAGATAGGAATATTTCAAGAGCGTTCCACATTGAAGAGTTTTGTACAGCTCTGAATGCTTTTTTTTAAAAAAGAAAGGAAATGATTTGTTAGTGCAAATGCTACCAGTACTTTTTTTCCAACAAATTGTTCATGATGAGAGAGAGAAAGGACCTTAACTTTCTCTTTAATACTTTCAACATCACCAATTTTTTATTAGTGAGATAAAGCATCTTTTCAAACCAAGTAAAATTTCATGGTAATGTAAAACCAGCCCACTAGCTGTCATGGACAAAAGAAGATGACAGAAAGGATGATGAGGATGTCCATGGTCGTTCAATTTAACTTACCTGTTTCATCTGTCCTGAAGCACATCGGGCAGAATATCAGTCCTGAGAATAAAGGCTTGCCTACAATATTTGGACAGCTTCTTTTCTCAGGCTTGATTCCCATAGCATGCTTAATATTTAATAACTGCTAAGAATTTTTTTTTTAAAAAAAGCATTCAGAGCTGTACAAAACTCTTCAATGTGGAATGCTCTTGAAATATTCCTATCTTAAGTCATCAAAATACAAATATTTCAAGAAAGTTTGTCCTTGACAAATCTTTGCATTCGGAACTGTCTTGAAGCTCCTTCTTGGAACTTCACCTTTGGAAACAGCACAGAGTGAACTCTGTTGTGGAACATTGCTACCTATCTCCTCCCACTCATGACTATAACCTTGTAGCTTGTGGGGTTTTTTACAATTTATATTGTTCTGTTTGTTTCCTAGTATGATTTGCTTATTAGTAGCCTATGACTATCACTGTGTTATATCTTATGATTCTTGATGAATGTATTTTCCTTTATCCTTTTTTCCTTTTCGTTTTGTCTTTTTTTTTTTCATTTTATGTACCCTGAGAGCTTATGCACCAAAGACAAATTCCTTGTGTGTCTAATCATATTTGGCCAATTAAGAATTCTATTCTATTCTATTCTATTCTATTCTATTCTTTGCACTGATAGCCCATTTCTGAAGTTGTTAACATGACTCCTTATCTGGGCAATTAGGAGGTCAAATGGTTCTGGAATTGACAACTGCTGTTTTCTACTTATCAATGGATTCATCTACATTTTTCAGCATTTTTTTGTTGATTAAAATATTGTACAGTGTGGTCTGTACATATTATCAGTCATCCAGGTCATGGTTGCCCCAAAGGTGCTTTTTCAGGAGGCAACTGGACTTCCTTGTTTTGTTTTGTTTTCTGAAGATGTTTCACCTCATCCAGGAAGCTTTTTTAGCTCTGACAGGATAAGTGGGGAATGGATCCATTCCTGACTAACCTGTCAGAGCTGAAGAAGTTTCTTGGACAAAAAATGAAAATTCTTCAAAGAATAAACAATGAAGTCCAGTTGCCTCCTGAAAAAGCACCTTTGGGATGTACAATGTTGTATTTTTATTGTTCGAGTATATAGAGAAAAAGTAGGATACTGAATATGTTCATTAATGCTCTAATGACCATAATAAATGTTCTACATGTTCTTTGTATTCCCTGGAGAGAGAAAGTGAAGGTCCTTGCCCAAATGTGCTTGTACTTTTGGCTTACTTCTCACTTCAAAGTTACATTCTGCTGACAACCCCCTCCCCCAAAAGGTATAATTTACAACAGTTAGTGGTTAAGGTAGCAGGCTAAAACTAGAAGACTCTGAGCTCTAATCCTGCCTTAAGAACAAAAGTTAGCTAGGTAACTTGGAGCCAGTCACTCTCTCTCTCTCTGTGTCTTAACCCAACCCACTGCACAAGGTTATTTTTGTAGGAAAAGGGGGAAAAAAGGAGAATAGATATGTTTGCCACCTTGAGTTATTTTTAAAGGAAAGAGCAAAACATCTTTAAAAGGCCTGAAGGGGGAACCCAACTGGGTATTGTTACCTTGAACTCTGCTGAAACATAACAAAGGAGATTGCTCATAATGAATTTGGATTGCTACTCTTCTATTCCTGTTTCATCAATGGGAAGCTATAAACATTTTGTTTAGATTAATGGTCACGTTGCATTAGAAGTAAAAGATGCATAGCAAATCCTGATGGGACCTGATTTCTTGCATTAGGCTTCAAGGTACCTTACACAAGCTCCACTTCAGATTTAATTCTAGATGTCCTTTCCTTCTTGCACATGTGAATAAATAGGAAATGATTTCTGTTAAAGACATTTCTGGTCTCTATGAGAAGCAATCATCACAGTGCCTAATGATTGTATGTACACTCTCTAACTCAATTTTCTCAGCATTATTTAGACATGCTCTATGCTTAAGCTTGATAGAAAGACTTTCCTGTCATACCAATTAAGCTAAACTTGCAACTGCAGTCTATTCTGTTGTCCTTGCTGCTGCTTCTTGCCTGTACTTGCCTTAAGCCTCAATTCCTCCTCCAATTGCACTGACATTTTAAAGAAAACAGTCTTGCAGCTTCTTCTAGGAAATAGCAACTAATCAGACAACAAAGCCCAGCCATTGGCCTATGTTATAACAGTTGGTCATTTGTCATGAAGCGATTTCTGCAGATATAGATATATTAGGAAAAATGTGCCTGAAACCTCTCTCCTGGATAAGCAGGATTGGATTAAAAAAATAGCAATCTGGAATGAAAAAGTTTTAATCTCCTGATTGAGGACATTAGTAATTTATTCCTAAATCCATTAGAATTGCACAACCTATGAGAATTACATAGACTAAATTAAGTTTTTAAAGCTAGTCTGTTGGACTAATTAAACTATATAGAATCCATGTTGGTGGCAGCAAAAAGGACATAAACTAATAAATCAGTGGTAGAATAATAAAAGGCAATAAGTAATGGATATGTTGAGAAACAGTGACTCATGCAAGCAGGTACCACTTTGTGGGGAAGTATCATCCTAACCAGTGCCAGACTAGCCTGAATTCAATGCCTGACTGTGAGGTAACATTCTCACATTCACATGGAGGGAAGAGCCCTGGAAGACACTAATCATTAATAATTCCGAGTGCAAAAGTATTTCGCTTCTTGTGGTGTATCTGAATAGTGCATGAGGATGAACCGAATGGATTAGCAGCCGTAGGCAGCTACATAATTACTCTGTACTAACACTGCAGTCTTCTGGCTAATGTACTATCACTATATGATAATAAATAAATAAATAAATAAATAAATAAATAAATAAATAAATAAATAAATAAATAAATAAATAAATAAATAAATATGCTATAACTATATGATAAACAAAACAAACAAACATATCATCTCATTTGGATTCCAGAGGAGGCAGAATGGACATTTTTCCTTTTACAACATTAAACTTTAATAAATCACTGAGTCTTATTACCTTAGTAATAAGTAGACTAGAACTTCCAGGCCTAAGTGATAATCCTGGAGTAATTTTAATAATAATAATAATAATAATAATAATAATAATAATAATAATAATAATACTCCACCGTTGCCGGTCCCAAGCCCGGATGAGAAAGGAGGAGGGTTGGGGTCAGGTTGGCATCTGGTCCCGTAAAAAACCCCCCGCCAACCCATACAATATGGTGAAAAGAACAAATAAGAATTCCATACCGCATCGGTCGTCGCGCGGGTTAACAAGGGCCGCGGCGGATGTTGGGGTCCCTGGACATCCGTCGACAAGTGGGCTACAAGTGGACCAGCCAACAAAACGACAAAAATATAGTGCAGATGAAAACCGTGCCATAATGGCCTGTTACTACAACTCAGAGCCAGAAAAAAGAGGCTATTTAAAGCGAATGTATGAATTATGGAAACAACAATATCCAGATTCAAATGTTAGTGAACAACGACTAGCAGATCAAAGGCGATTTATTATACGGAATAAAGTGTTTAGTGAAGTTGAACATGAGGAAATTCAGGCAAATTGCAAACCCAAAAAACAATATCACAAGCGGAAATAACTGATATTCAAGACACAACTAAAGACATTATAGTAGAACTCCCAGAAGAAGCTCTCGGGGAGGAAATAACATCACCACCACTAGAACCAGTTATCACTGAACCAACTGATGAACTAACTCAAAAACAAAAAGAATTGAAGGATAAGATGATGGAGCATTTTCTGCTTAATGAGGAAAGGCAACGTTTACCATCACTAAAAACTGTGCCTAAGAAAATTTTGGACCCTATCATGAAAATGGTTAATGCAGTGTTTTCAACAATTGAACCAGGATCCATCTTGGAAACAAACCAGTTAATGTACAGCGCAGCTGTAATAGTCACTAATGAACTAGGCATTAAAATTAAAGTACCTAGTCACACAACAGAAAAAGCATCAAAGCCAAAGTGGAAAATCCGTTTAGAACAAAAAATCAAAAATTAAGGGCAGATGCTAGTAACTTAAAGAACATGCATGAGCAACGGCTTAAAAACAACAAAATCATAGATCGGCTAATCAGACGATATAGATTGGATACAAGAAACATCAATGAAGCTGTAGAGATTGTAAAACAGCAGATAACAGCAACAGCTAGAAAAATTGAAAGATATGAGGCACGAATCATCCAATATAAACAAAATCAGCAATTTCGATCAGACCAACGGCGTTTTTATCAAAGTCTTAATGTAAATGGTGACACCAAAGTGAAAAACCAGAAAAACAGGCCACAGTTGAATTCTGGAAAGAATTGTGGGAAAATGCAAAGGACTACAACAAGGAAGCAAAGTGGATACATGACTTTGAGAAAAGCATTGGCAACAAGCAAATGCAAGTATTAGAAATAACACTGAGATGGTCAAAAATCGAGTAAAAAAGGTAAAGAATTGGACATCACCTGGAAAGGACCAATTACATGGTTTCTGGCTCAAATATCTGACCAGTTTACATGCAATATTGGCCAGGCAACTGAATGAAATTTTACAAAAGGGCCAAATTGATGAATGGTTGACAACTGGAAAAACATACTTGATTCAGAAAGATGCAGCTAAAGGAACAAAACCTGAAAACTACAGACCAATAACATGCTTGCCAACAACCTTCAATTACTCAAAGGCATTATTGCAGATAACATGATGGATTATTTGGAAACAAACAACATCTTGCCAGTAGAGCAAAAAGGCAACAAAACAAGGAGCAGGGGCACAAAAGATCAGCTTCTAATTGATAAAATGATATTAGAAAATTGTAAGAACAGAAAAACGAACTTGAATATGGTCTGGATTGATTACAAAAAGGCATTGACTCACTGCCACATAGTTGGATCATAAAATGCTTAGAAACAACTGGTATTAGCAAAAATATTACATCCTTTACTGAAAAGGCGATGAAACAATGGAGAACTGAGTTGGCAGTAGGGAATGAGATCTACGGAATAGTTAATATCAAGCGAGGAATTTTCCAGGGTGATTCACTTTCACCTCTTCTCTTCATCATCGCAATGATCCCACTATCAGTAATCTTAAAAAAAATGAAATTAGGCTACCAAACAGCCAAAGAAGCTGAAAAAATTTCACATTTACTATATATGGATGATTTGAAACTCTATGGAAAGTCAGAAATAGAAATCCAATCATTGACAAACACAGTCCGAGTATTCAGCACCGATATTTCAATGCAGTTTGGCATGGAAAAATGCGCCACTGTATCCATAAAAAGGGGCAAAATCACTGCATGTGAGGGAATTGAAATGCCCAATGGCCAATTAATTAAATGCAAAGAAAATGAAGCCTACACTACTTAGGCATTCTGCAGTTGGATAACATCAAGCATGGAGAAGTAAAAACTATTGTCAGGCGAGAGTACACCAACAGAGTTAGGAAAATTTTGAAATCTAAATTGAATGGTGGAAATACAATCAAGGCCATAAATACCTGGGCAATACCAGTTATAAGATACACAGCTGGTATAGTTAACTGGACACAAGCTGATTTGGACCTTTTGGACCGAAAAACCAGGAAACTAATGACAATGCACTACAGTTTACATCCACGTGGTGATACTGATAGGACTGTACCTGCCCCGAAAATCAGGTGGCAGAGGATTATTACAAGTGAAGCAAACAGTTGAAGAAGAAAACATGCACTGGCTGATTATTTAAAAGAAAGTCAAGAACATCTATTAATCGAAGTAAAGAACAAAAATCTACTGAAGGCCCAACAGACGAACAAGAATACAGAAAAAGATGTGATAAAATCAAGAATGGAGAGTTGGCAGAACAAAGCACTGCATGGCCAATTTCTGGAAAAAATAAAAGATAAAGTGGACAGTGAACAAACTTGGTTATGGTTAACAACAGGTACATTAAAGAAAGAAACAGAGTCACTATCCTGGCCTGCGCAAGAACAAGCTATCCGCACAAATGCCATTAAGGCCAAAATCGAAAAAATCCTCTGATGATGCCAAATGCAGACTTTGCAAAGAAGCTGGTGAAACTGTTGATCACATACTCAGCTGCTGTAAAAAAATTGCGCAGACTGATTATAAATTGCGGCACAATTCAGTAGCACAAATGCTCCATTGGAATTTGTGCAAAAATTATAATATTAAAACAGCAACAAACTGGTGGGAACATCAGCCTGAAAAAGTCACCGAAAATCAGATGGTCAAGATCTTGTGGGATTTCCGTATACAAACCGACAAAATACTGGCGCATAATACACCAGACATCACACTGGTTGAGAAAATAAGGTCACAATCATAGACATCGCAATACCAGGTGATAGCAGGGTCGCCGAGAAGAACATGAAAAAATCGCAAGATACCAGGACTTAAAAATCGAAATTCAACGACTATGGCACAAACCAGCAGTGGTAATTCCAGTGGTAATTGGCACACTGGGTGCTATTCCAAAAGCACTGGAATTACATTTAAAACAGTTAAAAATTGACAAAATCACCATCAGTCAAATGCAAAAAGCCGCACTGCTTGGATCTGCACGCATATTAAGAAAATACGTTACGACGTCCTAGGCCCCTGGGTGGGGCCCGACTAGTAACCAATGCCAAATCCGGTGAAACAACTGGCCGCTGTGATACAATTGTATAATAATAATAATAATAATAATAATAACAACAACAACAACAACAACAACAACAATAACAACAACAACTCCGCCGTTGCCGGTCCCAAGCCCGGATGAGAAAGGAGGAGGGTTGGGGTCAGGTTGGCAACCTGGCCCCATAAAAAAACCCGCCAACCCATACAATATGGTGAAAGAAACGAATAAAATTTTTATACCGCATCGGTCGTCATGCGGGTTAACAAGGGCCGCGGCGGATGTTGGGGTCCCTGGATATCCATCAACAAGTGGGCTACAAGTGGACCAGCCAACAAAATGACAAAAATATGGTGCAGATTAAAACCGTGCTATAATGGCCTGTTACTACAACTTAGAGCCAGAAAAAAGAGGTTATTTAAAGCGAATGTATGAATTATGGAAACAACAATATCCAGATTCAATGTTAGTGAACAATGACTAGCAGATCAAAGGCGATTTATTATACGGAATAAAGTGTTTAGTGAAGTTGAACTTGAGGAAATTCAGGCAAATTGCAAAATCAAAAAAACAATATCACAAGCGGAAATAACTGATATTCAAAACACAACTAAAGACATTATAGTAGAACTCCCAGAAGAAGCTCTCGGGGACGAAATGACACCACCACCACTAGAACCAGTTATCACTGAACCAACTGATGAACTAACTCAAAAACAAAAAGAATTGAAGGATAAGATCATGGAGCATTTTCTGCTTAATGAGGAAAGGCAACGTTTACCATCACTAAAAACTGTGCCTAAGAAAATTTTGGCCCCTATCATGAAAATGGTTAATGCAGTGTTTTCAACAATTGAATCGGGATTCATCTTAGAAATGAACCAGTTAATGTACAGTGCAGCTGTAATAGTCACAAATGAACTAGCATTAAAATCAAAGTACCTAGTCACACAACAGAAAAAGCATCAAAGCCAAAGTGGAAAATCCAATTGGAACAAAAAGTCAAAAAAAATTAGGGCAGATGCTAGTAACTTAAAGAACATGCATGAGCAACGGCTTAAAAACAACAAAATCAGCATTTTGATCAGACCAATGGCATTTTTATCAAAGTCTTAATGTGAATGGTGACACCAAAAGTGAAAAAACCAGAAAAGCAGGCCACAGTTGAATTCTGGAAAGAATTGTGGAAAATGCAAAGGACTACAATAAGGAAGCAAAGTGGATACATGACTTTGAGAAAAGCATTGGCAACAAACAAATGCAAGTATTAGAAATAACAACTGAGATGGTCAAAATCGAGTAAAAAAGGTAATGAATTGGACATCACCTGGAAAGGACCAATTACATGGTTTCTGGCTCAAATATCTGACCAGTTTACATGGAATATTGGCCAGGCAACTGAATGAAATTTTACAAAAGGGCCAAATTGATGAATGGTTGACAACTGGAAAAACATACTTGATTCAGAAAGATGCACCTAAAGGAACAACACCTGAAAACTACAGACCAATAACCTGCTTGCCAACAACCTTCAAATTACTCACAGGCATTATTGCAGATAACATGATGGATTATTTGGAAACAACAACATCTTGCCAGTAGAGCAAAAAGGCAACAAAAGAAGGAGCAGGGGCACCAAAGATCAGCTTCTATTGATAAAATGATATTAGAAAATTGTAAGAACAGAAAACGAACTTGAATATGGTCTGGATTGATTACAAAAAGGCATTTGACTCACTGCCACATAGTTGGATCATAAAATGCTTAGAAACAACTGGCATTAGCAAAAATATTACATCCTTTACTGAAAAGGCGATGAAACAATGGAGAACTGAGTTGGCAGTAGGGAATGAGATCTACGGAATAGTTAATATCAAGTGAGGAATTTTCCAGGGTGATTCACTTTCACCTCTTCTCTTCATCATTGCAATGATCCCCTATCAGTAATCTTAAAAAAAAATGAAATTAGGCTACCAAACAGCCAAAGAAGCTGAAAAAATTTCACATTTACTATATATGGATGATTTGAAACTCTATGGAAAGTCAGAAATAGAAATCCAATCATTGACAAACACAGTCCGAGTATTCAGCACCGATATTTCAATGCAGTTTGGCATGGAAAAATGCGCCACTGTATCCATAAAAAGGGGCAAAATCACTGCATGTGAGGGAATTGAAATGCCCAATGGCCAATTAATTAAATGCAAAGAAAATGAAGCCTACAAATACTTAGGCATTCTGCAGTTGGATAACATCAAGCATGGAGAAGTAAAAACTATTGTCAGGCGAGAGTACACCAACAGAGTTAGGAAAATTTTGAAATCTAAATTGAATGGTGGAAAATACAATCAAGGCCATAAATACCTGGGCAATACCAGTTATAAGATACACAGCTGGATAGTTTAACTGAACACAAGCTGATTTGGACCTTTTGGACCGAAAAACCAGGAAACTAATGACAATGCACTACAGTTTTACATCCACGTGGTGATACTGATAGACTGTACCTGCCCCGAAAATCAGGTGGCAGAGGATTATTACAAGTGAAGCAAACAGTTGAAGAAGAAAAACATGCACTGGCTGATTATTTAAAAGAAAGTCAAGAACATCTATTAATCGAAGTAAAGAACAAAAATCTACTGAAGGCCCAACAGACGAAACAAGAATACAGAAAAGATGTGATAAAATCAAGAATGGAGAGTTGGCAGAACAAAGCACTGCATGGCCAATTTCTGGAAAAAATAAAAGATAAAGTGGACAGTGAACAAACTTGGTTATGGTAACAACAGGTACATTAAAGAAAGAAACAGAGTCACTAATCCTGGCTGCGCAGAAAAAGCTATCCGCACAAATGCCATTAAGGCCAAAATCGAAATCCTCTGATGATGCCAAAGCAGACTTTGCAAAGAAGCTGATGCAACTGTTGATCAACATACGCAGCTGCTGTAAAAAAAATTGGCGCAGACTGATTATAAATTGCGGCACAATTCAGTAGCACAAATGATCCATTGGAATTTGTGCAAAAATTATAATGTTAAAACAGCAACAAACTGGTGGAACATCAGCCTGAAAAGGTCACCGAAAATCAGATGGTCAAGATCTTGTGGGATTTCCGTATACAAACCGACAAAATACTGGCGCATAATACACCGACATCACACGTGTTGAGAAAAATAAGGTCACAATCATAGACATCGCAATACCAACGTTACGACATCCTAGCCCCTGGATGGGCCCGACTAGTAACCAATGCCAAATCCGGTGGAAACACTGGCCGCTGTGATACAATTGTATAATAATAATAAAGGCTTCAAAGTAAGGATTTGAAAGCATCATCTAAGTACAATAGGTTAAATGATATTGAGATTTAGGGTTCCCCGGATGCTGGCTTGGAAAACTGCAAAATTCTTTTGCATAGCAGTAGGTGCTGATATAATGGAATTGCCACCCTATGTCTTGAAGTCAGAATCCAGTTGTGTGAATTGGAAACTTTGAATTATACTTGAATATTCCATATGACTTTTATAAATGTGTATATCTAAATAAATTCATTTCAAACAATGTTATGCCACATCAGTTTATTTTATTACAATTGTTATGCATTCTAATCACATCATTCCATTTGCAAAAAAAATTCCATTTCCGCTATGGGCAATCATACTGTATCCCCTTTTAAATCATGTTCTTGAAAGTTCCAGTTATAAGATGCTCACTTTAGACAGAAATTGTTTAGAATCAGGATTTATTGTAACTAACTTGTAAATTCATCAAACCAGCCCTCTTGGAACAGTAGATGCAGCAGAAGTTAAGTTTTCATACTGGAAACTAGGAATAAGTAGATTGTGAATATATAGTAATGCATATGCTAAAGCTTCCTCGTGTCTTGCTGGATCTGTCATTGGAGGAAATTGTAAAAGGTGGGACTTAACTGGGAATAAACATTCTCTTTTAATAGCTACATATAGTTTAGATCTATTTATATACTTACAGTGTTCAGATTTAATCTTCAGAGTCATGTCAGGTCAAAATGTGCCAGTGTGCATGAATAATAACATGTGCAGCTCATTCTATGCCACTTCATTCTACAGTTTAGTTTGTTGATCATTCTGACAGCAAAAGAGCCTTTCTCCTACCCCCCCCTCACTATTCTTGACATTGTTTTGATTCAGAGACAGAATGGTAGCTCATATTTTTGATCAAATAAATTATTACATTCTTAATGCACCAAGATCCTGCATCATGTTGACAAGATATTTATGGAATTGTTCCCCATCATTTATAGAGGTCTGGAAGTCATATGTAAATTGTTACTAGTTTTTTAAATCTAAGCACTTTGCAGCTGGTAGGAATTTGTGTAAGTCATGATTTTAGAAATATATCAAATAAAGATGTAGGTACCACTTCCATAACACAGGTCAGCTTTATATAAATACATACATATTTATTTTTCTCCAACTCTAAATAAGGTCAAACCAATACCACCAATTCAACATTAATTATGCAATTTGCTACTCTTGTTACTCTTGATTTTCCCTAATTGTCTTCTCCCTTTGAAAAAAGCAATAATGAGTAATGATACTAATGAGTGGGGGTAAAAGAACAATAAACACCAAAATTAAATCTCCTCTTTATGCCTAAATGAGTGGATTTATATTCTTGAATGCTACTTCTGTGTAGTTAATTCTATGTCTACTAAAGTCTTTATGGCACAGCAGACCAGAGATTTCAGTCTCCAACTGATAACTTAATCTATTTTAGTCTGTGCTGTCTGATTATAATAGGGAAAAATGTTTTTTTTTTTACTTTAAAAGCTATTATCTGTCATACGCCATAGTATAATTCTGCTCTGCATTCTTCATGTACACTGTGTTAATATTTATGATACTGAAGCAGAGGATTCTAACCCCCTACCTTATTCTTTCTTAGTCTAGTTGTAGAGATTGTATCTGACTTTTTAATATTGCACAACATTGAAAACACTGCAATGCTTTATAATTAAGATTTGGCATTATTGGTACATAAAAGAAAAAGCTTCTGCATATATGTTGATTGTGCACAAAAGTCTCTTCTAGTACTTTCTAAGATGATTGGAGATATCTTCCAACTTTCAAGTGCCAAGTTGTGGTTACAAGATGGCACAAACGAATAATGGGAAAAGGAAAGAACATGTTCAAAAATCTGCAAACATTAAGTCACATGCACAGCCTACTAAGTTCTATCTTTCCCTAATTTAAAATGCATGTAGAAATGTGGGTGTTAAAACTCTTCATCTAAGAAATGTATATAACATGATTCTGGACAAGGTCACTTAGATAAACAATCCATATATGGTAGCCTAAACTTGGATTATCCTTGAGGCTTGTCTGGAAGCTGCAATAAAAGCTCAGGCTGAAGAGGCAGACTATTACAAGGAATATTTCACCAGACCATCAGTTCTTACTGAACAAAAGCAAAATATGTACTGGTTAGGATCTACAAAGGCCAGTATAGTTTATGCATTTTCTATCTGAACATGATTCTCTTCCAATATTTACTAGCTCTACAGCTGAATTTTACAGCATTTCCTATGCAATTAAAAAAGCACTGACTTTTTCAAATCATGTGCCTAGGTGGTGATATTCTCTTTGTACACAGAGAGAGGGCTTAGTCTTTTAAAATATCTTGACACCAAGTTTAGATGTGGCTTCCCAACTTTAGGATAAACTGATGTTTGATGCATCTAGTCCTTTATTATTATTATTAAGCTGTTTACTACATTAAAGATATTATCTTTAGAGGTTTAATTTGTTTCTGTTTAAATGATTTGGGGGTATATTGTAAATAACGTTTCATTTTTCTTTACTTTGGGAGAAGTTTCTTCAATTGAAACATTAGTTGACAATGCTATATAACTTGTATTTTGAATTTACATTAGCAGTGACATACTCTGGAATTTAAAGGGCAGGGTGAAGGGATACATTACCTATCTTCTCCATGAGAAATAATTTCAGTATACCTTAGAAATAGGAGCTCTTTATATTTTTATTTTCATTCTCATGCCTTTAGAGAACTGCTCTGGCTTTCCACTAAGCATCTGCATTTAGATTTAATTCTTCCAAACCAAATCTTCCTCATTTTTGCAAGGGTTTGCCCTTTGCCCAATCAACTTAAACAATTTGAAGGTTGTGGCATAGGAATATGTCTTGGTATCTGTATCAACTTGAAATAAATATTCATTTTTGCACATTTCTCTTTTCCTATAAACTCAGCAGGATTTACAATTTTCAGTTATACAGATACATATATTCCTGAAATGAACATGGCCTGAATTTCCCATTATTTAAAAGAATTCATGTAGCACATTTACTTTGATGGTCAGGACATCAGGATTTATTTAGTCTGCGAATGTGGCTTAGAGTTTATGTTTCCTTATCTTTCCTTCTCTCTATCTATCCATCTGATTATCTTCCCGAAAAAGATGACTCAAGTAATGGAAATCTGGATCAGGAGTAAGACAAACACCAACAATCCCTTTGACTTCTCTGCTAAATTTTCCAGTTTTGCTTCAGCACATCTTTAACATTCATGCGGTCCGATAACCTTCCTAGTGGATTTTCTATTCTGAATATATTTGCATATTTGGTTGTTGTTGTTGTTGTTGTTCTTGCTTGTTTTGTAC
Organism: Thamnophis elegans; assembly: GCF_009769535.1. NCBI lineage: Eukaryota > Metazoa > Chordata > Lepidosauria > Squamata > Natricidae > Thamnophis > Thamnophis elegans. The sequence goes on from NC_045542.1 coordinate 68,700,019, forward strand.
TTTTATCATGTTCTTCTTAAAGCTTTTTTGGAAAAACTTTTTTTTTGCTTGTTTACATATCTTTTAGTCTCAGATTATTTTTCTTTCTGCTCATTGGGCAAAAGTGTCCATTCTTATTAATTTGTTTTTGAAGGAAGCCGTCTTGCTTATTATAGCATCTCTAATGTGTTTGTTAGTCACTCTGATGTTTTGGAGTTGGTGGTATCTTTCCTGATGTGAAATGTACATTGTATGTGAAATTCTATTATTGCACTTGTATAACTTTCCTATTCAATTTTCTTTCTGACAATAAGCTCTTTTTGGTAGATAAATTTAAGAAGGTGTTTGTCAAGTGCTCCATTTCTCTCATTCCAGTTCAGAAACTCTTGATGTTAAAGGACATCTACATATACACTCTTGTATTTTCTCACCTTGCATCTTTACTCTCAAAACTTTGTTTCTTTCTTAATACTTCTTTTCAAGCCGAATGCTCCAAACAATTACAAAATAATTCACAATGCTTAGAAATTCTACTTGGAAGAAAAGAACCTAGAAGAATGCTGTATAGAGTGATGCATAAGGTGACCAGATTTCAGCAGGATAATCACGCTTATAACAATTTGTCCCCATGTCCCGGGCTGTTTTTAAAAAGTCCCGATTTTCTGGCTTCATGTTGAAAGCCCAGTGGATTTGCTTAAGAAATCCTAACCGGGGCAAGACAAAAGACACCCTGTCTAATCCCTCTCTGTCTCTGTCTCAGTACTTTCATTGAAGATATTAAAATGTTAAAGCAACAAAACGGACCCTCCCCGCACACCCTTTTTACTCACTTTTATAAGAAAAAATGACCAAGTACCATAGAGCTCCAGGAAACACATGGCTAGAGAGGGAAGCAACTGTTACTTCCTGGATTTTCCGGAGGGGAGGGGCACGGAGGTTGGAGGTCTGCTCCAAATGGTGACAAAGTTTCTTTGAAAAATATTTCCCTGACTAATTTCACCATTTAAATTTGCTCAGTTCTTGTATTAACATCTACATCATTCTGGGTTTACTTGGAGTGCAAGTCTGCTGGTAAGTGAGCTGGGTTTCTTTCTTTTATTTTTTAAATATATTTTAAAATAATATTTTATTTATTGTGCATAGGATTTTTTAAAATTCTGTGTGGATTCTTTTTTAAAATGTCTTAGACTATTTAAAAAAGATTCTATCCAAAATAAATTGAAGTGAAACCATGTTTAAAAATTCTATGAACAATACTTGAAATATATTGTGCATAGAAAGAATAGTTTGAAATGTTTTACTTCAATTTATTCTGTGTGGATTCTTTTTAAAATTGTCTTAGGCTATTTAAAAAAAAATTCTATCCAAAATACAAAATACCAGCTGCAGTTATTCACTTAAGAACTGTGGCAAGAAAGGTGGTATAATGGGCTTAGTGACCAAAGTTACAATGGCATTGAAAAAAGTGACTGATGACCATTTTTCACCCTTAGCGACCATTTTCACACTTAGCAACCATTGCAGCATCCTCATGGTCACGCGGTCAAAATGTTGATGTTTGGCAACAGATTAGTATTTATGATGGTTTCAGTGTCCTGGGTCATTTTAATTGCCTTTTGTGACCTTTTGACAAAGTCAAATGGGGGGAAAACAGATTCACTTATGTTACTAACTTATCTGCTCCAGTTATTCACTTAAGAACTGTGGCCAGAAAGGTGGTATAGTGACCAAAGTTATAATGGCATTGAAAAAAGTGACTGATGACCATTTTTCACACTTAGCGACCATTTTCACACTTGGCAACTGTTCAGCATCCTCATGGTCACGTGATCAAAATTGTGATGTTTGGCAACAGTTACAATTTATATTTGTAAATTGTAGTTATGTTGAAATAAAAAAATATACAATACTCTTTTTGCGTTGTATGAAAATTTTTGTTGCTCCATATAAAATTTTTAATCAACCTCCCCCCCCCTCCGGTCAAAGGTGTCCCTCTTTACCAATCTGAAAATCTGGTCACCTTAATCTATATCTTCTGGGTTTACTTGGAGTGCAAGCCTGCTGGTAAGTGAGCTGTGTTTTTTTCTTTTTTTTAATGTATTTTAAATACTATTTATTTATTGTGCATAGGATTTTTTAAAATTCTTTGTGGATTCTTTTTTTAAATTGTCTTGGACTATTTAAAAAAGATTCTATCCAAAATAAATTGAAGTGAAACCATGTTAAAAATTCTATGAACAATACTTTGAAATATATTGTGCATAGAAAGAATAGTTTGAAATGTTTTACTTCAATTTATTCTGTGTGGATTTTTTTTTAATTGTCTTAGGCTATTTAAAAAGATTCTATCCAAATTCAAATACCAGCTGTAGTTATTCTGTGGCAAGAAAGGTGGTATAGGGACCAAAGTTACAATGGCATTGAAAAAAGTGACTGATGACCATTTTCACACTTAGCAACCATTTTCACACTTAGCAACCGTTTGCAGCATCCTCATTGTCACGTGATCAAAATTGTGATGTTTGGCAACAGTTACAATATATTTGTAAATTGTAGTTATGTTGAAATAAAAAATATATTACAAAACTATTTTTGCGTTGTATGAAAAATTTGTTGCTCTGTATAAATTTTTAATCAACCACCCAACCCCACCCCGGTCAAAGGTGTCCCTCTTTACCAATCTGAAAATCTGGTCACCTTAATCTATATCATTCTGGGTTTTACTTGGAGTGCAAGCCTGCTGGTAAGTGAGCTGTGTTTTTTTCTTTTTTTAATGTATTTTAAAATAATATTTATTTATTGTGCATAGGATTTTTTTAAAATTCTTTGTGGATCTTTTTTTAAATTGTCTTGGACTATTTAAAAAAAGATTCTATCCAAAATAAATTGAAGTGAAACCATGTTTAAAATTCTATGAACAATACTTTGAAATATATTGTGCATAGAAAGAATAGTTGAAAGTTTTTACTTCAATTTATTCTGTGTGGATTTTTTTTTAATTGTCTTAGGCTATTTAAAAAAAGATTCTATCCAAAATTCAAAATACCAGCTGTAGTTATTCTGTGGCAAGAAAGGTGGTATAGTGACCAAAGTTACAATGGCATTGAAAAAAGTGACTGATGACCATTTTTCACACTTAGCAACCCATTTTCACACTTAGCAACCGTTGCAGCATCCTCATTGTCACGTGATCAAAATTGTGATGTTTGGCAACAGTTACAATTATATTTGTAAATTGTAGTTATGTTGAAATAAAAAAATATATTACAAAACTATTTTTGCGTTGTATGAAAATTTTGTTGCTCTGTATAAAATTTTAATCAACCACCCAACCCCACCCCGGTCAAAGGTGTCCCTCTTTACCAATCTGAAAATCTGGTCACCTGGTGATGCAGGGATGATCAAGTGTCTGGTTTGATTGTGTGTGGTGTATGCTTTTAGGAAAGCAGTAGTGAAAGCTGACCATTCACTGACAAAGGTTGCTAGGGTAAAAGCTATGTTACTGCAAATAACAGCTAATAACTAAACCATGCACTTTGGATAAACTTCTTATCCAGGATAATGCAATGATGTGCTTAGTGTAATATGGAAATAAATGTATAATGTTTCAGCTTTAAAAAAAACCCAGCAACTAGAGCAAGGCATACTTTATAGAATGAATGTATCTTAACTAAAGCATATCCATTCTTTCCATGCAAAATTCTAATATTGAAACTTTATGTGAAAAACTTCATTCATATATGCAAATTATTCCTTAATTTTTCAGGTATCTAATAGTTAAAGTAGCAGGTGTTCATAGCAACAGATTTATTAGGGTGAAATGAAGATGGCCACAGCTATTCTCTGTCAATTCAAAATGGAAGCTTCATTCTGTTTTAATACACCAAAGATGTATACTGGCCAGAGCTGAAATTTGTTTTTCTTAATGCAAATTTCATCTCAATATTCCTGTATAATGTACTGTAGATAGATAAGATTCATAAAATATTCCAGAAACCAACAGGTGTTTGCAGGAACAAGAAACAAATAACACATATTAATGTAAGCTGAATACTTATAGCAGAAAGCTTGTGTTTCACAGTAAAAAAAAAAAATCCAAATAATTCCGATCTGCTCATGCTGTACATGTCCTTGAATGCTGACCATAATCTCACAAATACATCTCAGAGTATATACATAATAAATTGCCCAAATGTGAACGAATAACAAATAGAAGCCAATGATGAATGGGGGGAGGGGTATGCAGATTTTCTGATCAGTTTTAATTAGAATCAGACTGAATACCATTTTTATGCTTTAATTAGCAAACCATCTTTGAGTGAACACCTTATGCTTCCAATGTACTGCGTAGTGCTCCAACATTATGCAGCCATTGGAAGCTAAAGTCTGGTTGCTATAGCTACTACAAGCTCCCTGAGTGCCTTCTGAATTTACCAAGATCACATAGAATACTAATGAAGTTCAAAAAATCTAACCAACAGAATTTCAGCTCAAGGATGCAGAAATTAAATATTTGCCATAAACTAATATCAGAAGTATTTATTTCTTTTTAAAAGACATTTAGACATTCCTCGAGTTACAGTGGCAATTGGGACCAGATTTCTGTCACCAAATGATGCGGTCATAAAGCATGACATTGCTTAATCTCATTGCTAGTGACATGAATCCCTGCAGTCCTCATTGCTGTCATTAAGCAAGGACTGTGGGTCATTAAACAAGCACCTCCTTGCAAGTTCCTGCCAGCTTCCAACAACCAGAATCCAGGGGAAGCTGGCACAAAATTGCAAATCCCACAGCTCATAAGCAGTCTGGCAAACAGATAAGTACAGTAAGTGCTACTGTGTTGGAGAGGAGTGACAGGATGTGTGAGAGACTGGGGAGGTGAAGCATAAATGCAGTGAGCTAAGGGTATTTGCTGCTGGGTGGGGCAGGTGTGTCAGAGTTGTGAATAGCCTGGGTGGTGGCGCAAGTATCCAGGGAGGCACAGAACGAGTGCCAAATGATTTGAGGAGCATGCATGAGTGTGCTGAGGAAGCAGGGAAGGCATGGCACAAGCATGGTTTGGACTTGTGGAGGATTCTGCTGGGTATAGAGGATATGGGAAGATGCATAAATGGCCAGGGAGACTGTATGGTGGCTGAGGAGGCATAGCATTAGTGCAGTGAGGCTCAGGGACCATATACAAGGGTGGCAAAGCAGATGTGGTAGAAACATGGTGAGACTTGGGGTGGCTGCTGTTGGGTGGAGGAAGATGTGTGAGGGTGTGAACGTAGGCCAGCAAGGCTCTGTGCAAATACAGAAGGACTTGTGAAGGGAATGCAAGTGCGGAAGACTACCAAAGTAATATAGCAATAGCAATAGCAATAGCAATAGCAGTAGACTTATATACCGCTTCATAGGCCTTTCAGGCCTCTCTAAGCGGTTTACAGAGAGTCAGCATATTGCCCCCAACAATCTGGGTCCTCATTTTACCCACCTCGGAAGGATGGAAGGCTGATCAACCCTGAGCCAGTGAGATTTGAACCGCTGACCTGCTGATCTAGCAGTAGCCTGCAGTGCTGCATTTAACCACTGCGCCACCTTGGTGACTTGTGACCTTCTCTACTGGCTTCCCCATTGACATTCTTGTGAGAAGTTGGCAAGGAAGCTCACATGATCTTGGGATACTGCAGCTGTCAAAAAGTGAGAACCAATTGCCAAGGGCTCAGATCATGATCACATGACCGTGTGTGGTGCTGGGATAGCCATATCTTTGAGGATGGTCATGACCACCACTCATCCTGAACCATCAAACTTTGAAAAGAAGGTATAGTCATTAACAAAAGGCTACCTCCATTCATATTTGTGTTTTCTATTGATAACCTATGATTAGAAAGAGAACTAGGGACCTTTGCACTCTTACACTGGCACTATTGAAAAACTGAGCTGTTTCAGCTGCAGTTACATACTGTATATGTGTGTATGGGTGTGTGATGTAAATATTTGTTTTGACATACTGTGACTCTAATTTCCTACTAAAAGGTATTCTTCTCTCCTCTTTTCCCTGCATTGTCACCTTTAGGCCATGCACAACTAAATAGTAGTAGCTGAGACATTTTTTTTTTGAGAAAGATTCAAAAAGCGTTTTGCAGTTTTTGCCTTCTTTTCATGACATGACCAACAAGCATACAAAATGTCAAAATATGGAGTTTTTAAATTTCTTTTCTTTTTTCTTCTGTCTCGTATAAGGGACAGCTAGGTCCATAGCAAACCATGTTGGTGGCATCTATGATGTCATCCCACAAATCCTACTATTGAGTACTTGCATTCAAGAGTTGCTTTTTGTGATGAGGAGGAGCATATAAATATGCCTGGTAAATAAATAGATAGATAGATAGATAGATAGATAGATAGATAGATAGATAGATAGATAGATAGATAGATTTAGACATCTAATGAAAATATGTAAATGGCACAGTTTGTGGTATGGCATCAGGCTGATTTCATCATTTGCTCTCTTTTTGTCCCATGATGTATGGCCTTGAATGGGATAAAGGGATATTTCTCCTGCATGAGTACTTGGGCCATAGCAGGGATTATGTTTTCAGCATTCAAGTTAGCAATCAATGATGGCTTATCATCAAACTGGGTATTGACATGGAACTGCACAGGGAGTCTCAATAAATTCAGTTGTCCAGTAATATATTGTCTTTATAGATCTTCCTTAATTATCTCTTCCAGTGTAAAAAGGATTACAATATTTCCTTTATTCTTGAATGTGTCCCTTGTAGCTGATGGATATATAAAAGATGCTCATTTCCCCATCATCATTAATGGCAGCTGGAAAAATAAAAAGGTATAAATGATCAAACATGTATTGTGGCATTGCAACACAAACTTCACTCTGTTAAGTTGCATTAAGAAAAGGATACAATCAAGATCAAATGACGTACTAATACCACTCTTTAAAACCTTAGTAAGATTGCACCTAGAATACTGCATCCACTTTTGGTCACCACCAGTGGTGAGATTCACTTACCTACCCTACTGGTTTGCAAATGTGAGCACATGTGCGAACGTATCGCTCACATGTGCAGCATATGCACATGTGCACTGCCTTCTGTGCACATGCAGTACTCATGCATTATATTGGGGTCGGTGGGCAGAGCCTCCCATAGCTGCCGCTACTGGTTCGCTCAAACCAGAGAGAACTGGGAGAATACCGCCTCTGTTATACTGCCAGTTTTCTCAGGGATACATTGTATGCACTTGATGCACAGAAGCAAAAAACAAGATGGCTGTGCAAACAGCACCACCAAGAGAACCAGTTCAGGGGCATGGTAGGCCAAGTTACTACCTACTTGGCTGAACTGGGCTGAACCGGTAAGAAGCCCTCTCCGCACCTCTGGTCACCAGACTATAAAAAAGATTTTGAAAATTGCAGAGAAGAGCAATCAGGATGATTAGGGGACTGGAGACTAAAATATATGAACAATGGTTACAGGAACTGGCCATGGCTAGTCTATGAAGAGAAGGAGAAGGGGAGACATGATACCAGTCTTCCAATATTTGAGGGGCTGCCATTTGTCATAAATGGTGTAGGGTCTCCTGCTTGGGCAGATGGATTAGATGATCTACAAGGTCCCTTCCAACTCTGTTAATCTGTTAATTTGACCTAGTTGCATGCAATACAATAAACAAATACTAAATGGTGGGCTTCCATTATAATGTCATGATGAAGGATTCATAATTATGGCATATTTAGAGTTAGATATCAGTGCATAGAATTGTTGTGGTATCCGTGTGTTATGAAAACCTTTCCAAGTTGAATTCGCCACTTAGGTAAATTTGAGAGATATGACCCCCACCCCCTTTCTGGAAACAGAACATGTGTGAAATTCTAATTGTATTCCTTTCATCATATATTATACAATATGTTTCTAATGAAACCTTCATTTTTAAAATATGTCTCTTTGCTCTTCTCTTCTTCTCCAGAGAGACAGTAAGTGACTCTATAGTTCTGTCACTTCATTGATTTTGTCTGTTAGATGTAACATTTTTCTAAAATTGTTTTAGTGATTCCTATATTGTTCCAGAGTTATTTACTTTTTTATGCTACATTCATACATTGTAGAATACTCCAGACTCAATGTAGTTTACAAATGAATAAAATACACACATTGCAGGACATTAAAATAACAATACAACTCAACCACATCTCCAGTTTTGGCCTGTCACTTCCATTTTTCTAGTTTCATTTTACTAATCCATGCTATAGAATTGAACAGTAGTCGGCTAGGAAGTCAAGATGTATAATAATTTAGACGATCTCTTGAGTTCTCTAAATATTCATTTTTGCACTGTGAGGGAAGCTTTAATTCCTCACATTACCTCACTGGTTTGCTGTGATGGAGAAAGAATAGAGGAAAGAATATTAGGTATGTCTGCCACCTTGAGTTATTTATAAAAAATAATAAAGGTAGGTAATAAATAAATAAATAAGGAACTTGGAAAAGGACAAAAACATATTTTTGTATTCTTATTTATAAATTTATGGTTATTTGGATGTAATAGTTTTCTCACATATACTTAGGACTTGTCTATCCATGGTTATATAGAAAAATGGGGATCATCAATATTTAAAGGATTCAAAATTTCATCTCATCAAAGGAATATAGTGAGAAAATACAATATTGATTTCAGGAACATAATGCAATCAGTGAAATTTTAATTATCTGTGCAGCTAAAGTTACAGGAGTAACATCAGTAGACAAAACAAGGATAAATCTGTAATTAATCAGACAAGGCTTTTATTTATGTAAAGAGAATAACACCTTTTAGAAAACTATACTAAAAGTGGCTTCATTCATTACTATATATTTTAGACTGTTTTGAAATAATATTGAATTAAATAGTCTGAAGCTGAAACTTATTTCAAAATATATCCTATTATAATGCATTTTATACCTTGGATAACTGGCAGTAGACTACACTTTTCTTGCTAAATAATTCTCCCTAGACCATACTAAACAAGATAACTGTTTTTCTAGAAAAACAATATAGTATATAATGTTCTTACACTTGGCAGGCTTTCTTAGCCAGCTAATTACAGTAACATTTCAAATTTCTGTATTGAAACCTTATAATTTAATAAACTGGATTCAAACTTCCTGTAAGCTGGTTTTGTAAGTAAGAGGCACTTTTGCCAATATTATAAAAGTCAGAACCTGCAAATCTGTATATGTGAAAATGGGTACTGTTGGTATTTCAATAAATATGACTATTTAGTGACCTGGAAAAAAAAAAGATGAGCTGAAGTTAAGACATTTATGGATTTATTGTGATGGTTCAACTGAAAAAGCAGGAGAGGAAATTCAGTCATTGTAAAAAGGACTTCTCCAAAACTCCCTGTCAAGACTGTGTCACACTTTCACCTTTATTCTGCTTCACTCACAGCTTGACAAAGAAAAGGGAGGGGGTGGATTAGAATGCAAGTATCATTGGTTCCCATAAGACATTACTCCCATCTCAAGGACACCCTGAGCAGATGTCCCAGTGTGGCGGCTGGTTCCCATAACAAAATGAACAGAAGTGATTTGTGGATGTAATGGACTGTGGGTGGTCTGTAGGGAAAAGGGGAATGAGCTATGCTTACGTTTGTGCAGGAAGCCCAGAAACAGTTTTGCTCTTTCTGTATCAATGTGGTTTTTCAATAAAGTTTATACTCTTGATAAAATAATATCCCAGGAGTTTCTTTTTTTTTCTTGGATTCACCAACTGAACAGTTGACACTCCCACTATAAAAGAATGAAAACAGAATTGTTTTAATTATTAATTAATTAATTAATGCAGGACCATGCACAATATTTCTCCCAGTTATAAAATGATTGGGCTCAGTGTCCTTAGTGAAAGGGAATATGCAACTTTGGAATATTAATCTGCAAATCAGTATAGACAACACCACAGTTTTTCACTTTATCTTCCATTCCAAAATTTCAGTATTCAGTATGTGAACCCTAAGGTAGCCTTTCAAATAACCTTTTTGAAAAAGAAAAGAACCTAAATCATTTTACCAAAGCCACAAATGGTATCCTAAAACTACACATTTGCATCTTGTCTATTGGAGTCTATTTGATAAGCAACTATAATAATTTTGAGTCATCATAATCATTAATTACATCAACATAATCACCTACCCAAGCTCTGGTCTTTGATAAATGTTAAGAGTATGACCCTGAACTATAATATACCAGGTATCTTCTGAAAGAGACAATCATCTTCTTTTTTGTGCCATACTAGACATGGCCATTCTACCTTAGTACTTTCTGTTCTGGCTAAATTGGTCATTCAAATCTAAAAATTATATCACATTGCCAAGAAAGCAAAATTGATGAAAAAAAACCTATGAAGTTAAACTTGATTTAGAGGAAACGTTTTAAGGTGGAGAACAGCTCTTCCAAATAGCTCCTGATTAAAAATAATGTAAATAAAGAAACATATGAAAATTAATGGATTGATCTTATAAAATTAAAGCAGTAAATTTTGCCTGTTTCCATGACTGATTGGGCATTTTTTTTAACCATTTCAATTGGGGTTTTTTTCATCTAGTTCCTAAACACAGGTAATCAGTTGTAAGTACAGTTGTACATCTAGGAACTCATATAACAGGGCAGTAGATAATGTTCACCTTTGTCATTCTATTACATAACTCTACACCCTAGGCCTTAATATTATACTTACTAAGAATAGCAAAAAAAAGACAAACCTTTAAACTGTTCAGTCTGAAGTAAAACAATGAAAAATGCTTGCAGGATTACTTCATTCTTGGAAGCTAAAGAACAATTATGAAAGCTATACTATTGATTTGGTCTGGACAAATAAATAAATTAGCATATTTAATAGCCATACTCTTTCTCATTCTGTTTCTTGGTCTCTCTTTTAAGTCCAATTTTGATAATGTAATGTAAACACAAACCAAAAACAAGGCCAAGTCATAAAAGGAGAAGCTGATCCCTCAAAAATGCAACCAGATGTCCTGGAGAAGGAAGTAGTGTGGACACTTAACCAGTTGCCACAAAGCCGAGGAGTTAATAGGATTCCAGCAGACCTGCTGAGATCAGTGCCAAAAAAGCACTGACAGCACTTTGCCAAAATGTGGAAGTTTGGTCAATGGCCAAGAAAATAGAAAAGGTCAATATTTATCCCAGTACCAAAGAAAGGGGATATGAAAGACTGTTCCAAACACCAAACCATAACCTTTATGCCACATATGAGTAAAATTATCTTGAAGATAATCCAGCAACATTTGAATCCAACCATCAACAGAGATCTGCCTGATGTACAAGCCTTCCTTTTGGAAAGGAAGTGAAACATGTGATCATATTGCCAATCTAAGTTGAATAATGGAAAAAGCAAAGGAATACCGAAAAGACCTCTGCATGTGTTTCTTTGACAACACAAGCTCTGAAACTGCCTCAAGGAACTAGGAATATCACCACACCACATACAGTCATTATACTCTATTTAGGCAGCCACTGTAAGAATGGAATATGGAGACACAAATTGGTTCAGAATTGGAAAAGGCACTTGGCAAGGTTGCATCCTGTCACCTATACTATTCAGCATGTTCACAAAATTGGTTATAAAAAGGCATATTTGGAGGAATCTACCATTGGGGTTAAAATCAATGGTAGAAATATCAACAACTTCTAATATGCAGGTGATACAACACTGCTCGCTGAAAGCAAGGAGAATCTGGAGTGGCTAATACTGAAACTGCCAGCCAGTGTCGACTGGCAACTACGCGGAGGAGAGCCTTTTCAGTTGCAGCTCCGACCCTTTGGAACGATCTCCCCATGGAGATTCGTACCCTCACCACCCTCCAGACCTTCCGCACAGCCCTCAAGACCTGGCTATCCCGTCAGGCCTGGGGTTAAAGATTATATTCCATCCCCGCCCGAATGTTGAATGAATGTTGCTTTACTTTTTTAATTATGTATTGTCCTATATGTCTTTGTATGTTTCCCCTTCCTATATAAGTTGTAAGCCGCCCTGAGTCCCCTCAGGGAAAAGGGCGGCCTATAAATAAACTCAACTACAACTACAACTACAACTCAAGGATGAAAGTGAAAAATTTGGACTGCACCTTTACATCAAGAAAAGAATGATAATAATTACTGAAGAGAACGCACAGATCAGAGTGCAGGTTGACAATGAGCTGAAACAATAAAGGAATTCATCTTCCTGGGCTCTAAAATTGACCATAACGGTGACTGCAACTCTGAAATCAGAAGGCATAGAGCACTTGGAAGAACTGCAATGTCTGGCATGAATAACATCTTGAAGAGTAAAGACATTAGCCTCATAGCTAAATGCAGATTGGCTAACACAATAGTTTTCCAATTGCTAATTGTTGTGGCCCAGCAGGAGCCGTTGGAGCTGCAAAAAGACTCCGCCAGCGAGGGGCCTTACACGTCAGCTCTGGAAGAAGTGGAGGACCCTGGACAGTGTTCAGACTCCAAGCAGGACACATAGAGGCTGGTTGGCCACCAGGAGGCGCCTGAGGCATGGAGCAGTGGTGAAAGCCAAAGGAAGTGTGCTCCTGACATCGGAGACAAGGGAGGTGGTCCTGGCAATGCCGGGCAGATCGACGGAGAGAACAGCTATGCAGTTACAAAAGATAATTGGATCCAGGTGATTGTAATTAGGCTCCTCTCAAGATTGTATTTAAGGAGCGACTGGGAGGAGTCTGGTTTTGCAGGATTCAACTTCACTCGTAACACTGGAGAAGCTGTTATCTGTCTCTGTCAAAGTCTGAGTTGCTGCCAAGGTTCTTATCTGTTTGTTGTGCTTGGCTTTCAGCCACCGAGGCTTATGTTTCCTGCTAATAAAGTGCTGTGGAATTCCAGTTAAGCTTGTCTCGGCATTCGTTACTGGACAGAGGAGGGGGTCAGAACAGCTAATTATGGCTAAGAAACTTGGACTCTAAAAAAAGCAGATAGGAGAAGGGTGGATGCCTTTAAACTGTAGTGCTAAAAGTGACTATTATGCAACCCATGGACAGAAAAATTAACAAAGAATTCTTAAACCAAATCTCACCAAAGATATCATTTGAAACCAAGAAGCTGTCATATACTTGTGTAAAAATCAAACCTGCACTTAAAATCACGAGTGCTTTGACAATCTATTAACACAATTGCCATTTATTCATTTTTGGTCAGTCATTACATTCATCATCATTAGATGCTTCAGATCGTCCATGGTCATGTCAGGAGAGTTGACTCACTCAAAAGGTCAATCATGCTGGGAGTGATCAGCAAAAAAAGGAGAAGGGGCTGTCCTAGTACCTACTGGGTGGATACATAAAGGATGACACCAAATTGACCATGGAGGATCTGAAGAAGGCAGTGCAAGACAGAAGAGATACTGATTCAAAGAGTGGCCAAGTATTGGACACGACTGAATGGCTGATGATGATGAATGTAATGACTGACCAAAAATGAATAAATGACAATTGTGTTAATAGATTGTCAAAGCACTCGTGATTTTAAGTACAGGTTTGATTCTTACATAAGTATATATCTCATACATGAACTCAATACTTTCATTAGAGACATTAGAAAAAGTATTAATTACACAGACATATATTTTGGAGGAACATAAAAACCAATGGACCACAGCTGGATTGTTTATGCATAATACATCTACACATACAGTTGTTTGTCAATCTAAGGTATCATTCTGTTCATTCTTCACGTCAGCATCATCATAGACAGAATCAAGTTAAACATATGTCATATGTTCTACCATATTCCTGATATGAAACTCCAGAAAAAGAAGAACCCTATTACTGGCCAAGGAATTTCAGATACAGCAAATGTTGATAAACTTCTGAATACTAGGATCAAAAGGGATGCCTTATTAAGGGAAAAAAAATGAAGCATTGAATAACTCAGATGTTCTGATTGATCTCCAGGAGCAATTCTGGAATCCCAGGAATAAAGACACTGCAGTTTGAACAAATGATTAGAGTTTGAAGTACAATGTGGATACACCACATGTTGGAAGATAAATCAGCCATTTTGACAAGAGACAGAAAAGGAAGGCAATAATCTCTGCCTTTACAGATGGTCAGTTAGAAATTACCTATTACTGAAGCAGCATTTTTTATGTTGAATAGTTTCCTTTTGTACTTGTAAAGTTATTTTTTCGTAAAACAGAGGTTGTTCCACTAGCTTCACTAGCTGCGGAAAAACCACAACATTGTTCAACAGATCATATTGGATTTAAGCTTTCCTAGCAATGTATGCTGTTTGTTTAAATGAAATTGCTGAACCTGTTGTAAAGGAAATATGTTATGCAATACATTCCAAAAGTATGCCATTTATATTCATAAGATGTAGAGGTGCACTGAACTAGCTAGTTTTAAAAGAGAGTTAAAGAAATTCATGGAATATTAACCTAAATCAACAGCTGTTATTCTTAATGGCTGCATTTTATCTCCAATATCAATTGGAATATGCCTTTGAATACAGTTAGAGAAATTTCATTTAGTGAAATGGTCTTCCACTTTTTGCCTGAAGGTGTAGACAATTTCTGGTACATTCAATTACATTTCATCACTTCTATCATTTTTTGAAACATTTATATTTTTCAGAAAGTTTGTATATTAAATAATTTGATCAATATGATTAAACTGAGGGCCCTCATTTTACTCTTAGTCTGAGCTCTTACCACTTTTAAGAAGGTCTTGCTTTCTGTCTGTCTTTTACATACAAACACTGATCTCATTGCATGGCATTCTTTATTCCCAAATAAACTCACTAGCATCTTCCATTCCATTAACTCATTCCATTAACCTCTCACTATGTCAAGATAACTCCCCCTTTGTTATCTCTTCACACTCACTTTTTCCATTAATAAGAAACCTGTTTTCCCCCCAAACTCTTACATGTCCTTCTAGTTTGAAAATTAAAGAATTGGACATGAGCATGACCTTTTAAAAAAGGATAGCTTAGGGTAATAAAATTCTGTTCTCAATTTCCACTTTTGTCTCCTTTCATTTCTGATTCAGTTAATCGAGTCTACTCAGACTGGCTCCAGTTCTTTAAGGCAAGAATCTCTCACATCATGTCATTCCAGTGAACCTTTTTTATTAAACCCTAAAAGAAGAGGAAGAGGTGCAAACTACAGCAACATCCAACTGCACCCAACTGCAAAGGTGAAAAGACTCAGTAACACATTAGAAAGTCCATCAACCATTTCTCTACCCCTTATTCCATTCAACATGTTCAAGATTTTTCAAGTCAGGAAGGCTATCAAATCTTCTATTGTTTTCAAAGCTCTGCAGAGAAATTCAACCAGAAGCCCCAATCTGATCTGAAGATTTGTCTGGAAGACCTAATAGGAAAATTTAGTGGATGATCAAATCTTATTTGTTTAATAATTTTAACTGAAACGCATTAAGATTTATCACAACCTGATTACAACATTATGGGACAGACAGCAGGGATTCAAAAGAATTCTTAAGGATGATACTAAGTGTAGAATCAGGAATTTCACTATAACCGATCAGCAGTGAATCCATGGAGGATAAATGCTGACTGGAATAGTCTTAACTAGCAGTAGTCTTTTTTTTTTCAGAAAAAAAATCCTATGGGAACAGATTGTATTTAATTTTCAAATTTTATAGGATGGATAAAAGAGATATTTGTCTTTTGGTCACTTTTTGAAAAATATTCAAGGTGCTGAGTATTTTTTAAAATGACAGGCATTTTCTCATGGGGGCTTTAAGTAAATAGCTTTTATAGTTGTACAAGAAAGAGAAAGAAAGAGAAAGAAAGAAAAGAAACAAAGAAATAAAGAAAGAGAAAAAAGAAAGAAAAGAAAGAAAAGAGAAAGAAAAAGAGAAAGAAAACTACTATTCTTCAAAGACCTCAATAACTCTGCCAATACACCAGGCCAATTTTAAAGTAAAAATGGGAAAGTGAGAGGAAAGAAAGATAGAGAGGGGGAAAGTGAAATGGAAAATGCAACCTCTCAGATATCCTATCAATATGAAAAGTAAGTGCAAATTCCTTCCACTCTTGCATTTATCATAGTGAATATTTATTGAAATTTCAGAATAAAAATCATATTAAAAAAATTCCTGGATCACAAAAACTGCATATACCACATTTCAGTCAAATGAAATAGATTAATTTAGTCTGATCATTATTGGCAAGAAGGGAAACAAGGGAGAGCTTAATTCCAAAAATGTTTTTAAACATATTGAAGAATTGTATTAGCATAAAAATATATTGTAGGTTTCAGTCAAGCAGCATTGACACTCAGCAGGAACTTCAACATATTATATTGTGATAGAATAGAGAGCAGCCTATGAATTTCCCAGCTAAAAATAATAAGCTTGATTATCATATTATTTGCACCTCTACAGTCAGATCATCTGATTTTGAAAGTAAACCATAGGAAACTAATGTTTTCCATCAGTTCTATTTCCTTTCAGCAATAGGAGGACAAACAAGCATTATAAAGTATTAAGAAATTTTGCATCAAGTACAGTGACGTCTGGAAAATCATGCTCTTAAGGGTTAGGCACTAATTTATTTTATAGTCCTTGGATATCATTTCTGTTGTGACTGCTATTATTTTGTGATAATTAAAGCTCAGGTAAACCTTATTTTTAAATGTCTGCTTCCTTAATTATGCCAAAGCATAATCCAATTAGCACATTATTCACAGAATATATTATACATGTCCTGATATGCTTTCCAGCTTGAAATCTAAATATAAGATCCTGAACAGAAATGGATGCTCCATCAATCCAGGTATGGATATTCAGTCTTCTTATCTATAATAACGAAAACTATATTTCTCCTCAAGTACTTTAACATTAAGGTAAAGTTTCCCCTTGTACATATGTGCTAATCATTCCCGACTCTAGGAGGTGGTGCTCATCTCTGTTTCAAAGCCAAAGAGCCAGCGCTGTCGAAAACATCTCCGTGTTCATGTGGCTGGCATGACTACATGCCAAAAGCCAACAGAACACTGTTACCTTCCCACCAAAGGTGGTTCCTGTTTTTCTACTTGCATTTTTACCTGCTTTTGAACTGCTAAGTTGGCAGAAGCTGGGACAAGTAATGGAAGCTCACTCCGTTATGCAGTGCTAGGATTCGAACCGCCAACCTTTCTGATCAACAAGCTCAGCATCTTAGCCACTGAGCCACCAGATCTTAAAACTTCAACACTGAAGGGAAGGGAGAGTGTCAATGTTCTGATTGATAAAGCCAGCCAAAGCAAGCACGCTCTAAACCTTTTGTGCTTATTTTTTTTAAATGAATGGTTTTTTTTCACCATTTATGCGAGTTATAAGATTGAATGAAAATTCAAACAGATGTAAATAAATGTTCCAATAGAGGCTGACAGCTAGAACATATTTTTTGCCTGTAAACAGGGTTGTTGTGGGCATTCTCAGCCATGGTGGTGCTGTGTTTAGAATGTAGTATTGCAGACTAACTCTGCCCACTGCCAGGAGTTCAATCCTGATCGGCTCAAGGTTGATTCAGCCTTCCATCCTTCCAAGGTTGATAAAATGAGGACTCAGATTGTTAAGGGCAATATAGATAGGCCTCAACTTACAACCATTTGTTTAGTGACCATTTAAAGTTACAACAGCGCTGAAAAAAGTGACTTAGGATCATTTTTATGACCGTTGCCGCATCCCCTGGTCATGTGATTTATATTTGGATGCTTGATAAGTGCTTCATATTTATGATTCTTTCAATGTCCCGGGATCATGTGATTACCTTTTGCAGCCTTCTGACAAGCCAAGTTAATCATCACCATCATCTTCATTTAACAACCACATAATCTCTTGCAGGGTGGAGTCTGGGCAACTGAATGGAGCTATCAAAGTGTTTTAATGGCTGGATGCCCTTCCTGTCACCAATACAGAGTTTTATTCAGCAGATAGTGTGCCCAGAGAGAGAAATATCTGCCTTTACCTAGGATTGAACACACAGCCTCCTGATTGTGAGGTAAGAGCTGCACCTCTAGGCCACCGCACCACTCCCTGACAAGCAAAGCCAATGGGGAAGCCAAACTCACTTAACAACTCTGTTACTAATTTAACAACTGAGGTGATTCACTTAACAAACGTGGCAAGAAAGGTAATAAAATCGGGCCAAACTCACTTAACAAATTTCTCACTTAGCAACATACGCGTTGGGCTCAATTGTGGTTGTAAGTAGCAATAGCAATAGCAGTTAGACTTATATACCACTTCATAGGGCTTTCAGCCCTCTCTAAGCGGTTTACAGAGTCAGCATATCGCCCCCACAGTCTGGGTCCTCATTTCACCCACCTCAGAAGGATGGAAGGCTGGGTCAACCTTGAGCCGGTGAGATTAGAACTGCTGAACTGCAGATAACAGTCAGCTGAAGTGGCCTGCAGTACTGCACTCTAACCACTGTGCCACCTCGGCTCAAGGACTACCTGTATTCTGACTCTGTAAGCCTCTTAGAGAGTGCTGTAAAGCACTATGAAGCAGTATCTATGTCTAAGTATAATTGCTATTTCTCTTTTTGTTATCTTTGTTAAGGTTGGCAGATACAGTGCATTGAAGGAGCAGCAGAATGAGTCTCCTGACAAATTAAAACAAGCACACAAAATGAATGGCAATTAGGCAAGAAATGAAATAACTTGGAATTTTGAAGAAAAACAAATGAAACTCAAAACGGATTCTAGCAAATGAATAACAAAATGTAGGAAAAGATTAATTAGAAACATCCCTTGACTAATACAATCAATTATTCTTTCCTATCTATAATTATTGCCTTCCTGGCATTCTAAAATAAACCTAGAGCGTTGTTGCTGAGCAGGCAGCAACAGTAATTTAGCCCAGATCAGCTATTTTGTGTGTATTGCAAGGGCAGCAAATCCACAGCTTGAATACGTTCATCATGGGAAGTATAACATCATGGTCAAACCAGAAATAGAGAGAACTCAGGCAAAAAATTACAAATATTTCATATTAGTGTGTGGTCTGACCCAACACTGACTGTGTTCACCTTAGGTACTTATATGCTGGCATATCTTATGGATTGCTTTGTTGATTCAAGAGCTAGTCCCTCTAAATCTCACACATCTTACTCCCAGGTGTCTGCATTGGATTGCCTTGTAAATATACAGATTAATGTATTGGGAGGGATGTTCATGGTAATTTTATCAGTCATTTGCATAACAGACAGACAGACAGACATATATAACTATTAGTTTTTCTTTGTTTCAGATAACAACAAAAATTTCCAAAGGGAACCCATTCATATCTAGGGTGACTATCTCAAAGATCACTATATATTCAAAAGCAACAAAATAGCCTTTGTAAAAGTTTGTTTGATTTTTGTACAGCAATGATTTTGTTGAGGTAGATGTTGAGAAAGATTTTTTTTTCATTCTGTATAAGAATATGTTGGATCTGACATCAGAAAATTGGTATGCCTAGAAGAAATCAGATTTACTGGAAGGTTGAGCAGAGTAAGAAAATATGAAGGTCAGAACTGATGTAAAGTGGAATAGGAAAGAAAATGTTTACATATTTTCACAGAAATAATTATTGTTGCAAGAGATAAACTATTCCAACTTGTATTCAACACTTAAGTATATAGTTCATGCTTTCCCAAGGGGATTAATTTCAGAATGGAAAATTGTTAATGTTAAGAATGTTGTTATTATATTCAGGATGTATCCTCTAGAATGCAGAATTGTATACAATTAAAGTAGTATACATTAATATATTCTGTGAAGCATGTATAAAACAATGTGATTTACTTGGAATATGTCACCAAAGCTCTAAGATTTGGGTTCCCAGGATTATAGAACGGCGTGTGGTGAAATTCAGAATCACTAATCTGGTACATGGGAGGTGATTCAAAATCCCTTCTTTTACCCCTGAAGATCATACTGTATGGTCAACAATGAAGAGATCATTGTTGGAGTTAAGCACTAGACATAGACTACCTTAAAACAAAGCAGGAAGAATTGCTAGATAGATCCTGCAGTAATAATGCCATGCATTCATGGTTCTTTCATATCTTATGACATTAAAGTGATTTGACTTATGGCCCCAGTTAATCCAATGGCGGGTGTCTCATTTAATTATTCTGAGCTGGATTGCATTCTGTCTACTCATGTGACAGAATATTGCTCAGCTGGATGAAGTTCAAGATCAGCATCTTTGAAAGGATATTTGCTATCCAATATGAGAAGAGATAGCTTGAAAGATTGTATTACGGTAGTTATCTCAAGTTGCTCAAGAGTTTTATCAATAATGTGACTTGCCTTTTGGGCCCAGAAAAAAATGCCAAAATAATATCCATAAATAACAATAAAGCTAAGGAACTGAAAAATAAAATAGAAACTGTCTTTAAAATTGAAACAGACATGTATGTACTGCACAACACTCCGAATTGAACAATTGTTGATAAGAAAGACAAAAAATGTCTGGATAGTGGATTGTGATACTATCTGAAGAAAGCAGAACAAGAGATGGAAAAAATAACAAAATACAAAGACCTGCCAATAAAAATAGAATAATCATGTCAAATGAAAGCAAAGATAGTACCAACAGTGATAGGTCCCTTGGGTGCAATCCCAAAATATCTGGGGCACCACTTGAACCCCATCAACAATGACATAATCACTGTAAGTCAATTGCAAAAAGCAGCTTTACTTGAAACAGCTTACATCCTGTGATGATATCTTTAATATTACTAACAACATCATCTATCTAAACCCAGGTTCTTGAGAAGGCTCAATAGCTATATAAAAATGCCAAATCCAATTTAAACATGACTAGGTGACCAAACTATAATTTATTAAAACTTGTATGGTGTCTGATTCTCAACAACTTTGAGTGACTAATTAAACTATTTGCGCTTTACAGTTTATTGCACAGAGAATTGGTTCGTGCACATTGATTTATCACAGAGACTGGGTGATTTATGTCATGAGCATGCAAAATGCTAGTTTGTGTGTGTGGAGGGGGAGAGTTGCTTGATTTACATGAAGGTGAAACGAGTTGGGCATAGTGATTTGAAATGAGTATTCTTCAGAATGCTCACAATCTAACAATAGTGAAATATAAAAATTGTATACTGGTTCCACTCCTACTTCCTGATGAAAGTTTGATGAATGAGTATAAAAAAATTCAGTAGATAGATAGATGACAGACAGACAGACAGACAGACAGATTCACCAGGACCTTTGCCACAATGGAAAAACAACATCAGCAACTGGAATCAGTGTTGGCTGATTATTGTTAGATACTGCAGCAAGATGCATCTGAGCATCTGAGTACAAACAAAAATCATCAAAACACTTCTGGTCCTGTTGGACTCATGCAGCATGTTGGAAACATATGTGATTAAATTTTGAGTATTTGAGTATTTATTAATACTTATAGGCCGCCCTTTTCTCTGAGGGGACTCAGGGCGGCTTACATAAAATGAGGGGAAGGGATATACAAACAATAACACATACATAAAGTAAAATAATAAGCAACATTCATTCATCATTCGGGTGGGGGCAATTATCTTTGTCCCCAGGCCTGACGGGCTGCCAGGTCTTAAGGGCTGTGCGGAAGGCCTGGACGGTGGTGAGGGTACGAATCTCCACGGGGAGATCGTTCCAAAGGGACGATAAATACATTATAATCATTAAAAGTTAATGTCATATTTCTCAAGATTTCTATGTGACACAGTCATTCTGAAATTATATTTGTTTTCAATTTGAAGAGGTCTATTGTAATAATCAAAAGTTTTTCAGGAAGTAAAACTTTGAAAAAGAAAAATATGATAACCCATTATCCGGTCTCTATAATATTATGCAGACAATAAAAAGAGCCTATAGAAAAGTCATTTTAGTTCTATAGCTTAAAGCCATTACCCCATAGTTTCCACTTCAATAGTTGTGCTCGTTTTAGGCAATCACATCTAGTCAAATCCTATATGTGTTCTTATAGCTATCTTTAATATAGTTATATCTTTAATCATACTGATGAATAATTATAATATTGTTAGCATGTCTCAATTATTAATTTGGGGCATCTTTTCTTTTCCCATCCATTTCTTCTGTTGTTAACTTTGTTCATAACGCAAAAAGTTCCAGGGTAAATTTGTAGCATTTTTAGTTGTTACAGATTAGGAGGAATATTTTCTGGAATCAGAAATTTGGGGTTATTTACATGATGTCACAATTTCCACCTTCCTTCAACACTCAAAGGAACACAGGTTTCTGTTGTAGAAAGTTCAGAATTAGATAATTGAAAGATCAGGTACAAGGTAGCACCTTGTATCTTGTGTTTCTTTTGGTGGCCCAGATATAGTAATGACTTTTTGAAATGTCAGTTTAAAGAAGTGCACTGCATAATGAATCATTGTGTATAAGGAACATATTGAATATGGTAACGAAAGCTTAAAGCTGCAAGACATCTACAGGTTTCAACTAGTTTCATATTTTAAAGGATTTTTTTTTCTCTCTTCCCTTAATAGACTCTGAATAGATATTAACTATACTGGGTCTAATGAACAGATTTGCTATCTTCATAAGCTTGTTTGCAACAGATGTTTTAATTTGGAAAACAAGCCAAATCTGTGCTATAACTGGAAGATGATCAGTATTCATTCAACACTTTTGAAAGAGATGCCCAGTTATCTGTCTGAAAAAGTGCTGAATATTTTAATTCGTAACCCCATATGATTCCTGCTTACTTGCGTTTTTACTATATTCTATTTTTCTTAACCCTCTGATCTCTGGAAGCCTGAAAAAAGCAACTGAAAGAATTCCTTTGGGGAGAATATTACAAGTCTGGAAACCAAGACAACAAGGTTTAAAGCAAGGGCTTACCAAGAGTGATGCACATGAATTTCAAGAGACATGAATAGAACTACATTTGCATATTTGCAAATCTTTAAAACTTCCAGCAGTTTTAAAGATTTAATAGACAATCAATATAAAACACTTGGAAGGGAAGTTCGTAAATTGATTCTGATTTAAATTGAATTAAATCTCCCCACTTCAAAAGTATACATTTTTTAAGCAAAAGTGACCTGCACAACTTGATACTTAATTTCCATATTATGTAAACTTCTTAATAGGCTGTATACATTCATTAGCATGCACAGGGTTACTGATGAACAGGTAGTGAGAAATGCAAATTTGTCTTCGGACTTTTCTTTTGTTAAAAAAAAATGTTCCTTTAATTTCTCAAATGGTTTCATTAAAGTTTTGGTTTTTCCTGTTAGAAATATTTCTAGAGTCATTATGAATCATTTCTTCCAATAAAATATGCTTCTAATTCTACAGTATATACAGATATGAACACAATTGAACCCAAGATTTTCAATGTTAAGCAATATAGTTTCGAAGTGAATTTTGCTGCCATTTTATAACCTGCCAAGCATCCAAAGTTTGATCATGGAGATACTGCAACAGTCATAAGTATTAAAAATGATTATAAGTCACTTTTTTCAGTGCCATTGCAACTTTGAATTGTCCCTAAATAATGGTTAAACATTGAGAACAATCTGTATCGTAAGGAACCTTACTATACCTTTAAGGTAAAGGTAAAGGTTTGCCTCGCACATATGTGCTAGTCGTCCCGGACTCTAGGGGGTGCTCATCTCTGTTTCAAAGTAAAAGAGTCAATGCTATCTGAAGACATCTCCTTGGTCATGTGGCCGGCATAACTAAATGCCGAAGCAGCACAGAATGCTGTTACCTTTCCAGCAAAGGTGGTTCCTATTTTTCTACTTGTATTTTTATCTGCTTTCGAACTGCTAGATTGGCAGAATCTCGGACAAATAACAGGAGCTCATTCCATTACATGGCACTAGGGATTTGAACAGCTGAACTGCTGACCTTTCTGATTGACAAGTTCAGTGTCTTAGCCACTGAACCACCATGTCCCTTTTACTATACCTTATGAACTTAATTGGATTTACTCCTGAATAAGCTGCATACTATCAATTTCTCCATTTTCATTCAGTTATTATTTTGATATCATAATAAAATAGTTATCTGTGCTATTTTGACCAAGGTAATCATTATAAGAGAGCCCACTGTAGTGATTAAGTTAACAGACTAGGAACCAGGTTTTAGGCACAAAGCCAGCTGGGTGACCTTGGACCAGTTACATTCCCTCAGCCCTAGAAAGGAGGCCATGGCAGATCACTTCTGAAAGGAGGCCATGGCAGATCACTTCTGAAAAACCTTGCCAAGAAAACCACAGGGATTTGTCCAGGAAGTGTCAGAGAATTGGGCATGATTCAATAGATGGGTGAAAATGATGATAAACATCATAAAATGTTTACCTACCTATACATCATCTATTTTTCTATTTATTGTGACTGAACTTCAAAAAGTACAAATTCCTATTCAACTAGAAAGCAGCACCATGAATCATTAAAAAACAAATTCAGATTCAGTTATAGCTTGCATGAAACATCACCACAAAATCCCAGGCATGTAGATTAGACTGGGAAGTGGATAAAATATACTACAAGGAGACACTCCTATTCTGATGTGGAAACTATGTGGAAAGTTGGAATTCAAGCTCAGCTCTGAGACTTTACTGATTTTTAATGTTCTTTGCTTGCTTTCGAGATTACTATTCTTGTTCACTAAACCATTTTCCTGACCTTAACATCAATATAAAATATGTAAATATATTATTTATTAATTAAATGTCCATGCAACCCATTTCACTGTTGAGCTCCCTCAGTGGCTTACAACATCATA